>NW_024962264.1:13590876-13771932 GCF_019238085.1 Lagopus leucura | reverse complement strand
GCCTCCTCTTTATTAGATTTCATTTCCAGAACATTTCTAGGTATGCTGAAAAATTTAAACCTGAACACAGAGAACACAGTTGTCTTAGCCCTGATAAGAAACCTGACTGGTTAATCTTGCTCTCTACTTCTCACTCTTCACTTTTTTAGTTCAAGGAAGGACACCTTCATTCCACGACATCTTTACATCCTTGGCAAGAGACCTTGTCAAACACTTTGGAGAATGCAGACAAATGGACAGCCTCTGTCTTAATGCTGTCTCCTTCAAACAATACAGCCAGTTCACATTTCTGCCCACAATTCCTTTCCCGTATCACGATTTTAAGCATCCAGCCATTCTGTTTCTTGATACCTCTTGCTTTGTTTAGATGTAGCAGATTAGCATGCAACTTCTCAATCAAAACAACTGTTTTGAAAGCCCATGGTATTTTCTTGAGATTGCTTTCAGACAGCAATCCCTCAGCTCTAATTGTAGCTGTGCTTAAAGAACAGTTGATTGAGGTTACTGACTGCAAAGGATAAAAATCCCTCTCTCTAAGTGCATTACTTTGCTACTATTAGAACTAATGAAATAGCTTGGAAACAGAACTGCTTGCAATACACAGTGGGTTGGGTTTTGCTGTTGCTTTTTTTTCCTCCTTAGTCTACACACTGACAGCATCCAGGACAAATATGGATTAAAAAAAATAGCGTGGCTTCTTATAAAAAAGAGAGTTCCTGTAACATCAAGAGCTAACCTCTGAACCACCAAGACTTACGTGCTTTTGTCTTCAGGAAGGAGCCATTGCTGCTTGATTATTGACTGGTTGCTAGACAACTTTACAAATCTGAGTGACACAAGTTCTTTTCCATCTAGATAAACTGGAAGGATATTTTTCTTTTGGTTTGTACCTTGAGGATCCAATAGGATTTAAAAAAAAAAAAAAATCACTTAGGTTTTACTTACCAATTCTGTTTTCTCACTGGCTGCATGCAGGTGTGAAGTAAGCTGGTGAAAGTTAGCCAGTTGATCCTAAAAGGTAGAATTCAGATTCTTAGAATCATCACCAACAAAGAACGTTTAAGTATCACAGTCGTAGTCAACGGAAAACATTTTCAAAGAATTGATGTATGTATGTAGTAGATTTACTAATGCAAAATGTATCTGAATTTCATTCACTTACAAATTTCTAATAGCAAAATAGAAAAGCAGTGCCTCTCAGAGCCACACAGATTATGGTGATACTGTAAGCTTTTTTGCTAACACTGTAGCAGAAATGTATCCACTAAGAATTATAAGTGTCTGCCTGCATGAAGAGGCTTTATTTACTCTTTCCCTTATAGAACACCTACAGCATAAATAAGGATCTCACAGCTCATCTCTGCTTTCCGGTAGATTGTGATTCTACTCAGCCTACCTCTGATTGCTATTTCCTGCTCCTCTGTTAAAAGCAAAATGTAAAACACGGCTGATTCGGCTGAAAAGTCTTATGGCAGACACAAAGTGCTTTTAAGAATAAAAGGCTGCTCAATCTCATTCTTGAGAAAATAGCAGTAAAATCCACTAAGAATTTGGTCATGGAAAGTAGACTCTTACAGCCCCTTCAATCTCCAACAGCTACGATTTACCAGTGGCCAACAGCAAACAAATCCAGTAACAGAAACAGGAAGTTGAGCAACAAAGAAACTCCTCACGGCTCCTCATAACTGTTATTTGAAATAACCATAAAACTTGAGAGAACGCAGCAGCTGTAGAAAGGAACGCGTCGCTTAGATGGACTAAAAACATCACTAACAAATTCCTGCTACATAGGGGAGCAATAATTGCACCCGCAAGTCTAACGCACTTGAAAATGCGATGCAGATTTTATAGATTTTATACATTGAATATAGCTGTGGTGAGCTACACGTACACGTGAAGTTTATGAGCTCTTTGAATGCTGAGCACTCTTTACAGCTCAGAGCAAAACAGCTTCTTACAGCCTAATTTATTCCTCTGAAAGAAAATTTCCTGAAGTGTAACCAGTTAACCTAGCAAGCTAAGACACTAACAAATAGCTTAAAGGCTTCCCAAGGAGCAGCTGAAGAAACGCAATGCTAAACATTGGAGATTAGCAACCTTCATTTTTCAGCTGTTTATTCAGCTTCTCTATTGAATGACAACAGGTAAGTGAAACTACTTATATTTGAATTGAACAACAGCAGGATGATTATTTATATTTGTCTATCTTGTGTACTTCTCTACATGCACCAAAACGCACACGGTGCACTCCCTAAGTTACTGCCCACATATCTGAAACCAACTTTCCAACCCCAACTGTCCTTTTGACTGTTGAATCGCTGGCTACATCTGACCACTCCACTTTTGATAACAACTATTACAGAAAACAATCAACAACGGGACCAGGGGAGAGCCACGAAGATGATCAGAGGGCTGGAGAACCTCTCCTATGAAGATGGGCTGAAGGAGCTGGGCTTGTTCAGACTGGAGCAGAGAAGGCTGCGGGGAGACATCATTATGGCCCTTCCAGTATCTAAAGTGAGCTTATAAACATGAGGGAAATCAACTTTTTACGTGGGTAAATAAGTGATAGGAAAAGGGGAAATGGATTTAAACTCAAGGAGGGAAGATTTAGACGAGAATGTCGGGGGCAAGTTTTTCACTGAGAGAGTGATGAAGTGCTGGAACAGGCTGCCCCGAGAGGCTGTGGACGCCCTGTCCCTGGAGCAGTTCAAGGCCAGGTTGGATGAGCCCTAGGCAGCCCAGCCTAGTACTTGATCTAGTGGTTGGCAGCCCTGCCTGTGGCAGAGGGATGGAACGTCATGATCCTTGAGGTCCATTCCAACCCAATCCATCCTATGGCTTTATGATGACTCTATGATACTGGTACAAACTGCACTTCGGTTTGGCTGCACACAGACGCAGAATCTCTGCAGTGTATGAAGGCATTCCAAAACTAACAAAAATGTCCATGAAAGTTACTTGCTGTTTCAGTCTTTCAGCCATGTGAATCTGTGTTTGAGTCATGTGTTCCCGGTGCTGCTGCTGGAGTTGATCAAGCTCCTGTGATACAGTCTGCCAGAGCTCTATTGCTTGTTCTTTTTCCTAGAAAGAATAAAGGTCTCTAAAATATTTACAGTACATTTCTATTGAAATGCTTTTTTTTTAATTATTATTGTTCTCTGCACACATTACAACCACACAGAAAAACAAACTCAGAGGCAAAAAAACCCCAGATGTTTACAAGATCACATTCCATCTAGACTGGAGCTGCAAGTTCTGCACTATTCTAATAGCTCCTACCAAAAGTAAAACTCCACTCACATTCTGAAACTGTCAAAGTCTTGCAATTCTTTACTTTAGGACTACAGTATATATAATGCTCAAATACCAAAAATCAGGAGTCAATTTAACCTCAGCTTAGTCCACTGCAAAAGAACTGAATCATCTCTGTAATATATTCAGGCCATTTTGCTGATCTATTCAGATCTAACTGTTACTTTCTGTATTCCACATACAGTTGCCCCTCATTTCACATTACACTTTAATTAAAAAAAAAAAAAAAAAAGTCAGCCTACCACAATAACTTCAATCCAACAAAATATTTGATTCATCTTCTGGACAGAAATTCAACAAAGTAAAGTTAGAGGCACAAATGAACACAGAAATTCCTGCTTGTATGGAACTAGAAAGGAACTTCCTTCAGGTTTTGAAGTTGAAAGTGTAAGTATGGGTGCATTTGAGGTTTTTTTTTTTTTAAGCTATGTGCAATCAGGAAGGCCTCAAAATACTGTCAAGGAACTGCTATAAACAAATACTGAACCAAGAAACAAACTATCCTTCCCTAATCTGTCAAGGCACAGAAGAAACAGAAGAGTACAAGTGTTTCATCTCACACACCTGATTAGTCAGTTGGAGCTGTTCCTGAAGGTTTCTCACTATTTCTTCATCTGCAGGAATAGCAGTTCCCAGGGGCATAAAAGGAAGAGCATCCAGCTGCATCTCAAGAGCCTCTTTCAACTCTGCATGCAGCCTGAAATTCAAAAGACCAAGTTCAGTGCAGTATTTATCTAATACACTCTCTCTAAATGAACTGAAGTACTGTACCTTTGATTTGTATGTCCCATATACACCTAGCTCACTTTTAAATCCATTGAGCAAGATATGTTCTATAAAAAGGGTATAAATTAATACCGAGTTCTTTTGCAGAGATATGGCTAAGCCTCCTGAATTTGGTGCTGTAATCTATATTAGACACTTAGAGTAACATTAAGCATGTGAGTATGAAATCTTCAACTATTAAGCAGATTCAAATATTTCCAAGTCTTAGGAAAAAGAGTTCCAGGCTTAAAGGACAGAAAAAAACACCAAACCACACAAGAAAATAGCAGCAGTAGGTAAAGTGCTCTTCTTTACCTCCTGTTCTCCGTGGCGACCTGTTCAAACTTCTGTCTCATCTCACTCATCTGCACCTAATAAAAAAACATCTAAGAGGCAAACTGCAGCACTTTATTTTTTCAATAAACAATACTGAAAACAGTGACAGTGTCAATTCAGCACAATACCATCGATGACATTAAGACTTCACTTTGCAAAAAGTCACAGGAAGCCAGAAACGTACCTGATAAATCTGCAGCTGCTCCCTCATTTCTTCCAAGCACTTTTCATACTCTACGCTTTTTGTTATCAAGCTGAAACATGGAAAAACATGCTTAGAATTCATCTGTAAATGCTGAAACATTGTTCTGATTATTAACCAGCTTTACAGAATTCATGATCTGGAGAACAGAACAAAACTGTCGCTCCTCTTTATTCCCTTTATATGATCTTTACTGATCATTAACTGTGTAACAGAAGCAGAGCATGCTTTCCAGATGAGCTTTAATACATTTGCATTTCATACATAGATCAAGATCCAGAAAGATTAGAAACCAGGCTTTCTTATTGCTTTCAGCACAACAGTACAGTAACCCATACAAGGATGTAAAAAATCAAATAAATAATCACAGCTCTACTCATGCACTTATTTGCTTTTCAAGTCCTTCTGAAGCAGTATTCCCACTCATTTTACCTTTGGTCCATCATCCTGGATCTGGATATGCCATCACCTCCGGCGACGCTTTTCTGTAATTGATTATTTTGTATTTTAGCACATGACTGCGTTTGTGGTTTGTTTTTATTCTAATGCGTGCAAAGCAAAGCAGTTTATTCAGTCCATATTGAAAAGAACATACAGACTCCCCAGCAATCATTTTCAGGTTGATATTACAGTCCTTGAACATTGGCCAGATTTGAAAAAATGTTCATTGCTCTTTTTCCTGGAAATGCTTTGCTATAAGGCATAACTGCATCAAATCTTTCTTAGAACAACCATTTTAAATCTATGCAAGAGCCACATTCACTTCTGTGCACGTGAGCCCCAAGTTGGTGCTGATGCCTCAGCTTTTGCACGGTTTTCAGACAGGTTTATGCTATTCACCACAGAAAGTTATCTCCCCATGAGATCAAGGGAAAAAAATCCACAGAAGTTAAAAAACTTTGGAGGAATCAGGCTTTCTCCAACATAGGACCTATTTTTGAAGACACTCCAAAAAAAAAAAAAAAAACCAACACAAAACAAACAAACAAACAAACAAACAAAAAAAAACCACCAAGCAAGCAGAATTCACTTTTTAAAAAGTCTTATTCTGCTGCTGCTTGGAAAAAGTGTAACTCTACAGTTCAGCGATGGGCTCGAAGCCAGGCAAGACCAGACTGAAACAGAGTGTTATACAGATATGAAGATGCGTATCTTAAATCATATTTATTTTTACCCACTTTCAGTCCTCAGTTTACATACCTCAGCAGCACTGCTCAAAATCTCATCTGCTTCATCCTGCTCAAATGCAACGCCTAGCTTCTGATCTGAAAAATACAATTACATAATTATATAATACAAGTTAGAGGATCGTGAACCATGAAGTAGATGAAGCTGGCTGTCAGTCAGAAAGAGGCAAATTTGCTCTAAGCTCCGTTTAGAATCACGTGATTATAAAATAAACAACTACTGACCCAGTGGAAAGAAGGGATGCCATTCAGAGGGACCTCAACAGGCCTGAAGGGTGAGCCTGGGCGAACTCAATGAGATTCAACACAGCAAAGTGCAAGGTTTTGCACTTGGGCCGGAGGAATCCAGGCATCCATACAGACTGGAAGGTGCGGTCTGTGAGAGCAGCCCTGCAGAAAAGGACATGGGAGACCTGATGAAAAGCCTAACAGGAGCCAGTAGTGTGCTCTTGCAGCTAGGAAAACAAAATGGTATCCTGGGCTCCCTCAGAAGAGGGGTCAGCAGGGACATCAGCAAGGACAGAGAGGTAGTTGCCCCCCTCTACTCTGCTCTTGCGAAGCCCGATCTGGAGTACTGTGTCCAGGTCTGGACCCCCAGTACAAGAAAAACAGGAAGCTGTTGGAGACGGTCCAGAGGAGAGCCGCAAAGATGACCAGGGGGCTGGAGCACCTCCCCTACAAAGACAGGCTGAGGGAGCTGGGCTTGTTCAGCCTGGAGAAAAGAAGGCTGTGGGATGATTCTCATTGCAGCCTTTCAGTACCTAAAGGGAGGAACAGGAAGGGAGTCAACTCTTCATAAGGGTGGATAATGGCAGGACAAGGGGAAATGGTTTGAAGTTGAGGGAGCAAAGATTTAGGTTGGATGTCAGGGAGAAGTTCTTTACTACGAGAGTGGTGAGGCGCTGGAACAGGCTGCCCAGAGAGGTTGTGGATGCCCTATCCCTAGAGGTGTTCAAGGCCAGCTTGGATGGGGTCCTGGGCAGCCCGGTCTAGTATTAAATGGGGAGGTTGGTGGCCCTGCACATGGGGTTGGAGATTCATAATTCTTGAAGCCCCTTCCAACTCTGGCCATTCTGTGATTCTGTGAACTACCTACAAGAGTAACATAGCTATGCAATAAGTAACTCGATGTTCTCTCAGAGGGCAGTGAGGCACTGGCACAGCTGCCCAGAGAAGCCGTGCTTGCTGCCCCGTCCCTGGGTGCACCTGAGCTGCGGGCAGCCCTGCCTACAGCACGATGCAGGGGCTGGGCGGGCTTTCAGCTCCCTTCCGACCCAAGCCGTTCCGCGATTCTACGGCAACGCATCAACTCCCGCTTATTCTACGCGCTAGAAGGAAAGGTTTTCTCTGACGGTATTTTGCCGTCGAAGACGCACTCGGTTAAAGCTCCGGTTAACGCTCCCATCCCACAAGGGCCGCGAGCAACCCCGAGGCCGCCCGCCCAGCCCTCACCCGGCTCTGCCCCGCAGCCGAGCTCCGCGGCCATGCCGTCACGCCAAAGCTCCGCCGCCCTCCTGCTCCGACAAAGAATCCCGGGCGGGCGCCGCTGAGGGGCGGGCAAGGAGCAACCGCTCCTCTCGCCCAGCCCTCCTTCTCCCCGAAGGAAAGCTTCGGGCACGGAGGAGCGGCAACAGCAACCTGCCTTCCTCGCCGCGCCGCCGGGAAACACTCGGCGCCGGCTCGCCCCCTAACGGGCGGCCCAGCGCAGCGCCCGGCGCCGGTCACGCGGCGGGAGGAGGGCGGAGCCGGGCCGGGGTTGAGGCTTCCGGCGGCGGCGGCTTCGTCGGGTGGCGTTGCAGTGAGCGGCCGGCGGCGCGGCGCTGTCGTTTTTCAGTCCTCCGAGCGAGCTGCGGGTTTGGGGGCGTCGGTACGGCTGAGGAAGCGCGTGTCCGTGCGGGTGCTGACGTTGCCCAACCTTCCTCGTACCGGCGGCGTTGGGGATCGGTGAAAGGGCTTCTCTTGCACTTGTAATCGGCTCCTTTGCTCCGCACGGTTGCTGCATGCAGCATAACGCCTGCCTTGAGAATGGTGTTAAGACGCCGAGGTACCTGTCTCCCTTTATGTGCTGATCCTTTTCGCTCAGCATCTATCATCCCACTTCTGTAATCTTGCTGCTTGAGTTGCAGGGTGCGTTAATGATACTCGAGGCTTCCCTGGTTTCCAAAGCTATCCATGATTTCTTGTAGCACATCTGAAATTGGTCCAGCGTATTATAGAGAAAAAAATGCCGACATAAAAGCTTAGTTTTCACTTTATTTCCATATGACCTTGTCAGAACTGACAGTCCAATATTTGCCTTTGCCTTTTTACTGGATGTCTTAAGTCAACTGATAGCTTACTGTATTGTTTTAAATCTTCGTTATGCCTCCCACATCACCATCTTGGGTTCTTATATCCATTTATCTCATCTTTCTCACTGTTTTGCCAGCAAACAGCTTGGCTGGATGATCTCCAGAGGTCCTTTCCAACCTCAACGATTCTGTGAAATAATGCCTTTAGAACAGAGACTTGTTCCGGCGTCCGTCTTTCTTTGTTCCTAAGTAGGACTGAGAAGAATCAGTTGACTCTTTCTGGTTATGTCTGGGAGCTTGACGCTTATTTTTTCACCTACTTAACTGTGAGACTTTTTTCTTAGCCAGACAGTGAAGTTGGTGTTGGAATGGTATCTGTGTGCTTTGACAGGAACTTCTTTTCTTCATTATCTCGTGCAGAACATGAAGATGGAGGTAAGAATTGAGCACACGTGGGATGGTTTACCTGTGAGCCACGACCCCGTAGCAATTGCACTTCAGTCGTATGATGCAGGACTGCTAATGCAAGTGAGTGCTCCCTTCTTCAATGATCCTCCAGCGCCACTTGGAGCACCAGGGAAACCCTTCAGAAAACTGTGGGACTATGAAGGTAAGTGTAACTTCTGCTGCAAGCATCTGCTCTGTGGAGCCACTGACGTTCCTATGCAATTCCCATACCTGGTCTTTATTGAAGATTCTCTGGTTATTTTCTAAAACTTGTTCTAGTTTGACAGCTTTATCCTGAGCGCTCTGGAAAAGGCTGCTCGCAAAAAAACGTGGTTGTAACCAGCACCACGGTTAAGAAAGCTCCTGAAGTAACATGAACATCATGTTGTATTCAGCTATAAATCAAGAGAGAGACTCTAGTTTTCATCACATAAACGACAGCAAAGTGAGCGGTCAATAAATAGAAGTGTGCTGTTGCCTTTACAAAAGCCCTCGAGGTTGGGATTACAGCACAGCTCTTGAATTAGAAAGTGTCAGTCGCATGCACACAGTTATTCAAAGTCAGGGACGGCACGGGCCAGAAACCTTTGTGAAAACAATTGATTGTGAAGGCCTTGGAATATAGCAGAACTGACAACTAGTATAAAATATTGACAGCTTGTCTCTTTGTAAGTTGTAGAAGCATTTTTCTTGAGTGACGGAAGTGAGCAGTATCTAGAAGTTGAACTTTGTCCGTAAGTACAGCTTGCTTAAAAAGTCGTGAGTGCAATTTATGTTTCTTGTTTCAATGCTCGTGAAGCGTGCGCATGGTGTGGTGTGCAGTGCATGCAGTGCAGGGTACAGGAATGACTGCACTATGGAGGATGTACATTGTGGCAGATAAATGCACTAAACTTGGCGTCACGGTATGAAAAGCGTGGCTCTGATTTTTGGCAGTCATGGACAACACTTACTGTTGCTGCTTTCTGGCGAAAGAAGAGTGGAAAGTAAGTGGTCAGGGGCATTCATAACATACAGAACCTCACTGGTTTTAGATACCTGTTGGTTCAGTAAAAGATAAATAGCCTTTTTTTCCCCCTCACGTGTAACAGGAAGAACTTCCCTTAGAATTCGATGTGACCAGAACGGAAACCAAATGGAGGGGTAGAGCTCATCTGCCTTGGAATTATTTTCCACCAGGCATTAACAAGTTCAATGCCTTTGCAATCCACGGCTCAGAAGATCAAAGAAAATATGAAGCACTTTATCCTGTGCCTCGACACAAACTTCAGGAAGGCCAGAAACCAGACTTGTAAGCATAAAATCAGTTCTTCTGTAATATATTTGCACTCTTCTTGGAGTACTTGTAGAAGACACCAATCCAGGTGCCACTGATATTTTAACTATACTGTTCAGCCTCAGATCCACTGTACTTCGTGTAAAGAACTTCCAGATAGCAGTAATTAGAGCTTGATTTCTGTGTTATCCCCTAGCTGCACAGCAAATGATGCATTCAATGTAATTTGCATCTGTTATCACCTTCTCATCTAAAAAAAAAAAAAATCAGAGATGGTCTGCTCTTTTCTCCTTGCCTACAGCACCTCTTGAAGTGCTATTTAATGTTAATTGTACCAGAGTAATAATATCCAGCGGGTCTCTTTTGCCTTAGAGATGGCTCTGAGTTATGGAAGAACTAGAGAAGACAGATGGAATTGGAAGTGTAAAGAAAGGATGCCCACTATGAACAGCAAAACTAGAGCATGTTTACATTGTGCTGTGAGTGGACTTGTTTATTTTCAGAGTCTGCAACAAGTTAATAAGGCTGTTACTTGTGTGTGGGCAGTTAGTGCAAATGAACTAGCTGTACAAGAGTGCTGCAGTTCTCATGAAAACTTGGTACTCAACATAGAGATAGATGAGTAAACTGCAGAATGCCTGTAATAATTTTCAAGAAGGGTTGTTTTTTGTTTTCTAAGAGTATGTCTTCATAGAAATCCTGACTTGTTCAGAGATGAACAGTAAACGTATTTATGGGAAGAGGTCGCTCCATGCTGCTTTAATTGCTCTTAGCTGGCCTTCACATGTAAAATGGACACTACTTATTTAGAGAATTTCATTTACTTAAATGATGCTACCAGCTGTTCTATTTACTGTTTGGCAGCTGTTTAAGTATTACTAAGAAATGAGCCTCAGTTGATTCTGCTTGGCAATGCAAAGGAGAATTCCTAGCAAGAACCAGTTTGTAACGTTTGAAAGTGAGATGCGGCCTTACAGGAGAAGAATACTTATTAGCTTCATTATCCTGTTCTGTCTCCCAGTTTTCTGTAAGGAGAGGTTCTCCTTGTGCAATGACTTTCCAATTGGTCAAAAGTTGTAAACGATATTTGGCTGCAGTGCAGATACGTTGTAGAGCAGGTAGTCATTTTGTGTTTGCTCTGACTGCATTTTTGGTCAACGTAAGAGCTCACCTCTAAACTCTGCCTTTTAACTTTGTACCATTGTTCCTGTTTGTAGCTCAGGATTTTGCCTTCTTTCCAGTACAAGATTTTCAGAAACAGTGTTTACATTCCCAGAAAGGATGGGAAAAAACATCAGTTAAGCCTACTGAGAATGTTCTAAGATGGTACTTTGGAACTTAATGTTTTTTGTTTCTCCTTTGTCTATAGTCATCGCCTGGAATTTTTCCAAGAGTTGAATCTGAAAGAACTAATGGGAGAAGACTGGAAGCAGCCTGAATCAGACATATGGAAGTCTCATACTAAATAGCAAACTGGATTGAGGCTTACGTTTTTGCTCGCATTAAGTTTGGATGCAAGTGTATGAGAACGAGTGATGTTGAGCAGAAACTGTGGGAATGGAATGTTGTTTCTGCACTAGAAACTACATTAGAACTAATGAGATAAATATTTTTCTACATAGCTCTTTTTGGGAAGGTCTTTTTACTTCACCAGGGGTCTCTGATAGTCTTCGCATGCTCAGCAATAGGTGAAGTAATTTATAGCCACAGAAATTAGGTAGATGGAGTAACTTGTAGGTACACAGACTGCAGCTCTAGTCTGTCCAACCAATTCTTTGAAAGATATTTTTTCAACTACAGCGTCTGTTTGTTAAAGCAAGGAAAATTGCCCCTCCTCAGTCACTGAGACACAGGTTATGATGCTCACCTTTCATTCTGATAGCAGACTACTTGGTGCAGGACTTGGTGACTGCTTTGAAATCTACATAGTTTAAGTTCTAGATGAATCTTGCGATGCAAACGAGCTGGCAGACTTTGTGCAGACAGTAAAACCGTAGGTCAGATGAACTGAGACAAATCTACTCTTGGAGAAGTTTAAGGTTAGCTTTAGTTCACTCACTGTTGATGAATTATAATAACATAGATTTTGGCACTGACAGTAACCCATTTTTAAAGAATTATCTGCAACATTATCGATCATACTCAACTGTGTGTAAATTGTATTAAACTATCTACTAAACCACAATGTCTCAGTATTGCTTTTTCTCATAAACTTTCATTTAAATAAGTAAGCTTTCTTTCAAAAGCCCGTGTCCAGGAACCGCTCCTGTAATTTCCATGACAAGTTCTGAACCAAAAGTAATGCATCCAAATCCTTTTTGTTTGAAAACACTGATCATCCAAGAATCAGAAATGTTAACATGTGACCAGTAGTGCTAAGAAAGGAGCATGTGGAGAACCACACCAAACAGTCCAAAGGCCCAGGGGAGATGAAGTAGTGCTACATCTTCTAAAAAAGCATACTATGCTAGAAGTTTTCTGGCTTAGTCTTCCTCCAAACCTTGCCTGGAGCCATCCGTTCTTACAGCATAGGCAGGGCTAGAAATATGCCTCACTTACCCTGCTTTTCTGCTTTCAAGAACAAGGAGGAAGAAGGAGGTATGTTGAGATCCCTGCAGTGAGGAACTTGAAATTGTAGGGGAGAAGAAACAGCTACCTGTTTCTCTGGTTGCAAACAGTGGAAAGTAGTGGGAAGGACTGAGGGCAGGAGGAGGCTATGTGAACAGCCAGCAATGAGACAGAAAGGCTGACAACAGGCGCGGACAGAACCAGGACAGAATACAGCATGCTGCCCACTCAATCAAGGTTTTTTCATTCTACAAGCTCAAATTGCTGCTTTCTTAAAGCTCCGACCCAACTACACAGGCAAAAAGGAAGGAGATGTGTTATTAAAAGCTCCTTTGCAAATAAAGGAGCAGTGGCACATTATTTCCTGCCTACTTAAGCACATACTGGGACACAGACAATTTTCTAGGTCTGAGAGAAGTGAGCTAAGAAAGGAATCCGTGTGGGCCACCTGGTGGCTGCAATTCATTTTATACCACTTTCGTACATACCCTAAAAGAAGACAGTTAGCTAGACTGTGCCTTTCCCACACTACAAAACAAGGCTACAAAGCAGACAGCTCAGTCCCATAAGCAGTGATTCCAGTAAGGAGAAAGCTTAGGATTTGCCTGTGGAGGTCGAAAGATATCCCAGCACGGGAACACAGCAGAGCCAGTACAGGTATCTGTATATTGCTGTTGCCTGTTTCCTGAGCTGAAAGGCCAGGTGTACAGAATAGGAGGGAGAAAATTATGACTATTTGCTTGCATTTCTGGTAATAAGGTACTGCTGAGATTCTTAAGAAGAAGTCCAGTTCTGCACGTATGAATTTTTAAAGGTTCAAGGGAAAAATACCACGACAGAGCTCTCTCCTGCACAAGCAGCTTGTTAATACTCAAGTTTCTTTCTCGCTGCATGTCTGATATTATCTAACAGAAGCAGGAAGCCATCTATCTAGAAGCACCTCCTGAGTTTGCTTGGCTTCTCCCCTCACAAAGTAGTGAGCAGACATCCCCAAAAATCAGCAGACAACTGCAACCTGTTCCAGAAAGCTTTCATACATCCCTTTCCCTCAGCAGCTCCTCCACAGAAAGCTGAAAGAACACTGCAGAGAAGCATTCACTCGTGGGATGGTTTCAGCTTTCATCCCTCTGCTTTTTCCATCAGAACACCAAGGCAGAAATCCTAATTAGCAATCTGAAAGCACTGCACAGGCAATGAATATTTACATTTGCCACCGCGTTTGTAATATTTGCACGCTGTTCTGGTGACTTGTGATTACAGAAAGGAGGAAGAGGTCTGAGTCTGCCTTTCAAGCCTTGTGGCAGCAAAAGGAGGGCTGTTATCTGAAAGCTACTCATTTTCTGTATGCTGTGCGCTGCTTGCTGCCCGTGTGCAATACAACACAGCTGCCAGATTTGATTTAACCACGTCAGCCTGCTTCCTCCATTAAGCTGCAGAGATGACAGGGTGAAGTAGCCAGCGTGTTCATCTGTAGCTGTGGCCACTTTAAGCCTTGAACGAATATCATGAGTTTATTGCTCATGAAATAAGAGATAAAGAAATTAGAAATAAGAAATAAAACCAACCAACATTACTTGCAAACAAACAAACAAACAAAAACAACACGCAAAAGCATTTCAGAAATGTGAATCCATACTTGCCTTCAGTGACTCTAAAGCAACATTGAAGAAATGGCTGTTCTTTTTTGTCAGTTAACAAATCCTAGGACTGGAGTTAATTCCTTTTCAAGACACCCTGATCTTTAAAGATACACGTTGCCGAGCAGCACCTGCTCATACCTCCAAAGAATGAAATCATTCACCAACAAAACAGTTGAGAATTACTCCTCTCCACGAGGAATGATTTCCATACTTGTCTTTGCTGACTTCTCTCAGAAAAGCAGAGTCAATACAAGGGGGAAATTCTCATTTACTGCAAGATCTTTTCCTGCACAGCATTTCCCAGAGACCTGGACTTTCTTACCAGATGCAATCGCTTCCGTGCCAAAGCAGAGCATCTGCACAACCAGTTCAGTGGAAGGGAGGGGCGGGCAGAGGTTACATGCCAAGAGAAGGTGCCAGTCATACAGTCCAAATCTGTGCACTAAAAATAAACCCTGTAACGTGCGGCTGAACTTACAACAGGGCAGGGATGCTGCAGAGATCACACGACATCTGTGTGCATCTCTCTCTCTCGTTTACATTTCCCTCACTTTCCCTGTCTCAGCAAGGAGTGGTTTCTGTGGGAATACAGACAGTCGGTTTTCCCCTCGGAGAAAGTGTCGCTACAGCAACCTTACGCAGCGTATGTGGCCAGGGTATATTACTTCACAATAAAGCAATGGCCTTGAGCCCACTGCCTCCATATGCCCTTTCTCACAAAGGCTGACTGACAGGAGGCAACTTCAGTACTTAAAGGTCAAATATTCAACTCTACCAGCATCCAGATAAAAATGTAACCAACGTTCCCTTTTTAAAATGAGACCTGTACAGGTTATTCTAAGGTAGGATTCTTTCTGAAGCTGTTCTGCTATTAGCAAATACTGAAAGGAGTGAAGAAGAGAACAAAGATCGCTGTGTAAAGCACTAACCTAGAGAGTCCTGCATCTGCTTCAGATATTGGCTGCTCATCAAGAATAGAACCAAACTTCAGCATCTCTCATGGTAAAAGCATTTACAAAATCAGTCAGAATAACTACTTTTAGAGAAGACAGGCAAAATGTCTTTTGTGATGGTTCTGTGATGTATCTAGGTAATAGAGATGCTGAGTTGCTGCTGTGAATGTCTCCAAACACCTAGTCTGTTTCAAAGATCTAGATTTCTGCCTGAAGTGCTTAAAAGGACTGTTAGATACTTGAGGCCATGTCTACAATGTGGGAACAGACACAGCTGAGCTGGGAGTGATCCGTGTACTGACTCATAAACCTGCAATTATGGAGAAGTCAGTGCAGAAACAGAGGTACTCTCACTCTGTGCATGGTCATTGAAAAGCTGCTGCACTGTGCATGAAGTTACACTCTACTGGGGGACATTTCCAGACCGAGGGTTCCTGAATACCAGCCTACCCCAGAGAGTACGTAGATCCTACATCTGATCTCAATCCCTGCATGGATCTTCCCTGAGTTCAGCCAAGGAAGTGGTCATTATGGGGATTAAAACTAATTTGATATCATCTAGCCTAGAACAGACAGGTACAGACCAAATTTCTGTTTCAGTTCCTCGTGGATTTCCATTTCAATCAACGCTCCCAGCTGCAGGCCTATTTTTTCTTTGTTTTAAAAGCAGAGAATATTGCCAAGGCTGTGGCAGTCAGGCCAGAAAACAGTGACAAATACTGTAATCAGATCTGGCAGGCTTCATTAAGGCAGATTGTTGGTGTTTAATCCCCAAGGTTTTTGTGATACAATTGCATGATGTGGCCAATGAACCATTCACTCCCTAGGATGACACGCGGAGATGACTTTCAACTGCTGAGGTTGTGGAACACGAACTGCTGTGTGAAATTATACGTTGTGACAATGTAACACTCAAAGTGCTATCTCTAAACAAAGCTCTTCACTACAAAAAGCCCTGCCCTTAGTTGGATACAAGTTTGCCCGTTCCTAAGAGGGCTAGTTAAATCAAGCCACCTGCATAAAGTTTAAGTGACAACTCAACATTTGAGCCCTGAACTCGGGATGTTACGCTTTTTTTTTTTCTTTTCCTCCAATGTTAAGTCCATAATTCTCATAATATGAGATATTTTTTTCCTCGAGAAATATTTGAAAATGGTCACCCCCTTACTGGGTCAAGTAGTATTACATCAGAATGTCAGTAATTAGGGTTCTCTTATTCCTTTGTTCTTGTCAAGATTGTCATGCCTTGGACCTAAAACAGCCTCCAAGTTCTACCACCTACTTGCAATCTGATGGTTTTCCTTGTACTACAGGGTGATAGATCCAGCTCTTCTATTCGAAGACTGCAGGATAATATTTCCCTTTTCAAACCAAACTACTTACATCACTAGACCAGATAAAAGGTTACAATCCCAAATACTATCACTTCACACTCTGTTTTACTTGATTCTTCCTAATCACCCATTCTATCCAAATCAAATGCATATGGAACCAAATGTTTTACAAATAATGTTTTTTTAAGTCACACAACATCAAAAGAAATATGTTAGCTGGTGATCTTGATCTGATTTGTAGGCACACAATGGATATAGCAGAAAGAAGCTGTACTGAGTACACACAGCTGAAGCAGAAAAGGCTACATTAAGGTAACAACAAACAGAAGAGTAAAATTTACCATTTACTATCTGAAATTGTAGAGTTCTAGTGTTCATCCATGCCTCGCCACTTTATCTAGAGAGGCAGGAAAAACAAATACATAACCATTAACATAATACTTGAAAAGTGGGAAAAAATTCTGCAAGATTCCATAGAAGAGAGGATTCCTAATTCAGTCAGAAAACTGTCCAGGTTCCTTCTTTCTCTGATATGATCTGGATTGTACCTATCAGCAGAAGTTCAGAAGACAAAAGAAGAACTGTTGAAGTTGTCTCATACCCAGAGAGCACCACATTTATAAGACAGAGATAATTAGCTGTCTCACAGCTTTGGCCTCATCTAAGACTCTTTCAGTGTTGCAGTTTATACCTTTAACATCCATTCATGGTCTGAAACACATCTGAAAATGTTTTAATGGGATTATACCTAGCAAGGGACTCTCAAACACAGTACATGCGGCATTCCATTTTCAGTGGTCTACCCAGCCTTTATTATTATTAAATAGATTGTTCAGTTTGCTTACCATTACTAAAGGACAGCAGGTAGAAATGAGTTACTAGTGTACACATGGTAAGGTGTATCTGTAAAAAGCAAATACAACAGTTTTATATGAAAAGCATATGAGCAACCAGTGTCACTTGTCTTGTCTGCCTTCCTCATTCTCCCTGCATTCTAGTACCTCTGCATGCAAAAGATGGAAATTACTCAATACCTTCATTATAACTGATACCCACAACCTTCCACAATTTATCCCTTTCAGACAGGGACCTAAGAAAACAATAAGAAATAATTACATTTAGCTCTTTTGCTTCATTGAGTCAGCACAGACACTTCTTGCTTGCTATGCCCATTTGTGCCCTAAAAGTTTGTCACAGTGTTATCTAGAGATCTGTGCTCATGATAGGGACATTTTCAGTTCTGTACTGAAATGAAGGAACCTTCCACAAACACCACTTCTCAACTTGGAATGTCTCCCCTTGTGGTTTTTATTTTCCAAATACAAGGAAGCAAGTTAAAACGAAAACCAACATTATTCTCTAGGAAAGTTATATTCCAGTGTGGCTAACACATTCAGCTACTTATACCTCTTTATGTCTTTATCTCAAATTCAGAATGAATTGAGTCACTTGCTGGGCGTGTGATTGTTCCAAGTGGAATCAAAATGATAAAAGCACTCATTCAAAACACTTGTTAGTAATCTTTTCCAGCACTTCAGTCCAATTCAGCTCTTCAAGGGAATTCCTTGTAATTTACAAGTCACACACTGTGTCATGACTGCAAAAATGAATTCCTAAAGAGAACCAGAACGCTGCAGAAGTCACTGAAGATTAAAATGAAGATTATTGATAACGAGAAGAAAGAGCTACAGTGATATATGTTTGCAATACCATTTCACTTCCTTAGACTTCGCAGAAGTCTTTTTCCATGCACAAATTGTTCTTTTATTTCTGTACGCGAGCGCTCTGGCTTGGTGAGAAGGAATCAAAGGTGTGAGCCTATTCCTGCTATCACTTTCTGTATATAACAGAGATTGATTTAGACCTCAGATAATCCCAGTGCCTGGAACTCCTGACAGCAAGAAAGTTTGGATGAAATCCTGTGCTCACTGTTTTCTATTGGCCATTTCTACGCTGAGCGTGCAGGTTTTTCATCGATCCCTCGAGGGTAGCTAATTCTGGTTCCCAACTGTTGAGTCTAAATGTAATCTTCACAGCTATTGCAGTGCAGAACTAGAATTCATCAAGTAGATATTTCCCATCTAAAAGAACTGCATCCATGTTAAAAGACTAAGTTGTTAGCCTTATTTCTAAGCAAATTCACAGTAGCATCTCAGGATGTACAGAGGTACTCCATACGATTCAAGCATATAAAAGTTTCTCCCTAATCCCTGCACTCACTGAGTATAGCCAAGTTCTTGCTTACACAGCTCAGATGCAGTATCATATGCATCTGAGCATCCCTGTGTTAGGAATACCAGATCCTAAAGAAGTCAAACATTATCTTTCTCTCCTGTCAAGCAAGTTATTCAGATACAACCAGCAGTATACCCAAACAAGCAATGAATTTAACAGAACATAAGCAAAAGGGAATTAAAATCTCATTATTGACTCATGTGTGAAGCAGATAAATAGTTTTCCTCTAGCATTAGCACCTCACTTGCCTTATATTACCCCTCCCCTCCACCCCAGCGCCTGCAAAGAAAAGCCCCAAATTAGTTGAGAAGAGCCCACAGTTCTCAGCTAAGCATCTGCCTCCAATTTCTGTTTGGGCACTTAGTACACAGTGACTTCACTCCTTCTTTAATTAAGGAAACTCTAGCACAGATTTCCACAAAAGCATCATTTTCTTACTACGAACAACTTACATCTCACCATAAAAGAATTTCAAATTAATATTATCAAGTAAATATTTAAAGTCCATTCATCTTGCTTCTTTAAGAATATCAGTTGCTTCTTTCAGACCTTATTGAAAGCACCAGGGAGGGTGATAAGGACACTCTCATTTCATATTCTCCCAGTCCCCTAAACCTTACTTCAAGCCTACACACCTCCATTCTGGTACCAGCTGGCTCCATAACTGTGCTGAGCCAATTAAACCCGGCCATCAGAACCACATTCAAAGTTACTGACTAACAGAAGATTGAGGTCATAACCACTGCCAGATAAGCAGCTGGTTGTTGTGATCCCAAGTGTAGATTTTCACCCTTCTTTTGTGAAAAGCCATAGTTTTATGGATTCCCTTTATCCCTTGCATATACGCAAACAACAATGCATGGTGATTGCCGGGTTACTAAGAAGAGAAATTGTACTGCCATCTTCTGACTCCAAGGAGAACTACGCCCTTAGAGCACCTCCCTCCTCTATTAAGTCACTGCATTAAGTAATCTCCTTCAAACCAGTGAATGAAACAAATACATTTCGGTATGAAAACAAAGGATGTCCAGCACAGTCTATGAGCTGAGTCCTTTACCAAAAGCAATTTGGTTTGAATGTACCCACAAGAATGTTTGTAATTTTGGACAATCACATTACACTCAAGGGAAAAACACCAGACTTACAAGGGACTCAACATATCTTACTAAACTGCTTGGAATTAGCTCCACTATTACAGCTCCTTATTTTCTCTGGCATTTCCAGTCTGCATAAGTACAACGGTGTTCAGTTCTCAGACAGACCAGCATAGATCAGAGCTGGTGCTGATTATACTCCTACTCTCAATGAACAGTTTTTACCTAGACCTGTTTAGAAAAGAAGGACAGTGTGAGTTTCTGAGATGCACAGAAATCTATATAAAATTATTTTAGTTCCTAGGGAGGTGTCACACACAATTAATTATCCTTGAAGCCTTAGCACTCTGAAAAGAAACCATTAGCATTTACAGAGTGCTTTATAGCACATGCGGTTTTGTAGTGCTTCACCACTTTATAAATTCAGGGCAAAACCTTGGCTTCATTTAAGTTAATAGGATATTTGCTACAGGCTGCAGTGGAGCTGGGCTTTCATCCACAGTATCTAAGAACTGAATCTATGGTCTGGAGAATAACAAAGGAGAAAACTGTTTTTAAAAACAGTGTGCAGTCTTAAAGAACTCTCAAATGTTTTTACATATTTAGAGATGCAAAGAAAATGGAAACAGTATGTATGTACAACCAGACTGAAGTCAAGGCAGGCGTTATCTTTCATTTACTTCTCTCATTAGCACAGCTCCACTAACTTGCAGATCCTCTGGTATAACTGAAATTATATATGATGGTAAAGAATGGAGCTACTAACTCAATTTTTTTGTTGTTCTCAGCTGAAATGTTAAGTAAAGGGAGCAATTCTATTGCAAAGGAGTGATCGAGTCACATTTCATTTTGACCTCTAATCCACATCCTTTCCATAAGACTTTACCTACCGTAGCACAGCAGTGGCTAATGCCTTCACACTGGGCAACCAGTGTATGTGTTTAACTTCTACACCAGCTGGATGGAGATAACATTGGACTGCTGAATAATTCTACAAATTCACATGGAATCAAGAAAAAAAGACTTTCTACAGCCCCCGCCCCTCAGCAGCACTGAAATCAATGTATCAACTCTCTTAACTACACAGATCCTACTTTTATCCTGGGTATATTTAAACAGAGCAGAACTCTTTTTCTGGCATTAGTAACAATGTTTTTCTGCTTAGGCACAGAGTCTGAGAAGTCAGTCCACTCCATTTTTATCTCTGGGTTCAGACAATAACTTATCACGGTATTTCTCAAGGCCTGAGGATCCTTGATCTCTAATCTAGTTCCTCACCTAAGACATTGGTTATTGGCAGGTTGAGCCTCCAGAAGTGGTAATGCACAAAACTTCTGGTCTGCACTCAGTATTAGAAGCGTTTGTTTACAATGTTATGTAAGCAGCTATGCATCACACAGCAGTTCCCTCTACCCTCCAGAGTGGAACGGGGGAGAGAATTAGGAAAATATATATATATAAACTTGTGAGTTGAGATATAGATATTTTAGAAGGATGGAAAAGTGAAAATAATAGTAGATTACTGGTACACAAAACAAGTGATGCAAAATGGGTTTGCTCACTGGCTGCTGACTGATGCCTAGCCAGTCCCCAAGTGGCGGCAGCCCTCCAGCCAACTACCCACAGTAGTGCTGTACCATATGACACTATACGGCATGGAATGCATCATATCATCCTGTATGATAAATGTTAAAACCGACCTCTAAGAAACCATTGCATTAAAAGAAAATACGAGGAGTGTGAATCCGAACAGAATTATAAGAAAAGTCTGGGCATCTATCAGATAGAGGTAACCCCTAAACAGAGTTTTCAACAGTGATATTTAAATCCAGAGCAGCGTTCTTTCTCTGAGAACTGGATGCCTCCCATAAAGCACCAAAGTATTCTGACTCTTTTGCTAGCAAAAGTTGAGCTGAAACACAGGCAGATAGATAGAGATGTTTATTTTGGCTAGTCTCTTTACCTACTAACTTTGTTGTTTATGTTTGGTTTATTTAAGTAAATTATTCTTCCACTTTTATCTTCTGGAGGATTTTAGGTTAGCTGGCAATAATTAAAACATCCCACTCTCTGGTGGGTGTGGGTGATCATTAAGACATGGGGATTGGATCACTTCTCAGAGTGCCTATGTCATACAAAATTAAGAAAAGGTAAGGATGGACTCCTTCTTCTAAGCTGCTTTGCCTGACTTGGAAACTGGCAGCATAGGGGTCACCGTGAATGGAAAGACATCCCCACTGACTTACATCAGCTGGAGACATTCCAGCCTGCACAGGAACAATGGGGAGAATCCAATGAGCTTGCTCATCACTCAAACTTTGTCAGTGGTTCATATAATATTACTCTACTGTGGCTAGACAGCACCAAGAAGGACTCAGATACGCAGACGTGCATTCCCAAATCAGAAAGATGGTATTGAAAGCTCCTGCTGCTTACCCAGCAGTAAGGCACAGACGAAAGATGCTTTCAACTCTGAAAGTACAGTCATCAAACAAATCCACTACATGACAAAATTGCAGTGTAAGTATTAGGTGCTCTCGTTAAGGGGAACTGTTAGCTTCTTTATTATATTCTTTCCTGAAATTATAAATAACACAACCAGCCAGACAAATGAAAAAGCAAAGATCTGAAAGATTATGTATTTCAGGGTTCACGAGCTGTAGTTATTTACACATTCTGTATCATGTTTGAATGGAGATTTCTTTAGCAGTTTTGGACTTTCAAGTTACAAGACTCAACTGAAATATTTGTGGTGACATTCCCAATGTTCAGAACAAGGACTCTTTCTATTTCATGTGGAAATTGAAATAAGACCCCAACTGAAAAGACCAGTCCAATCAAAATAAAAACTACTTGCTTAGAAAACTGACCCATGAAATAGCATTGTCCACTACAAAGGCAATACAATATTTCATGATTTTTCATATTTACAGAAATTATTTATATGTATTCAATCACAGGCTAGAGTGAACTCTGAGATTCCTCTGCATGCTACAGCATGAAACTAATAATCTACGTTTGATCCTAGACGCCCTGAAGGTCTGTGTTGTGATATGCCTTTTGTCTCTTACACCATTTTTCTTCAAAAACATAGGCTTCTTTTTGCAATATATTAAAACCACCTGCTTTATGCATATGTTTTCAAGCTTTTATACTATACCAAAAATACCTGGAAAATAAGATGACAGCACAAGTAAATATCTAAAGAGATTTAAAAAAAAATCAGGACTGGCAGTATATTCTGGAAAATGCCAAAGGGTTTGTGGAATAAACCCAGTTTGAAAACTTCAGAGATAAAAGAATCCAGCTGCTTTTGAACACCAAATACACCACTAAAAGGTCTCTAAAATTGCAGAATTGTCTTAAAATCAACAAAACACATCCTCCTACACAAAACAAGAACAGCAGCAACAAACAGCAACAGAACATTCCTATTTAGATAGACTTCAGAACTAGATGTTGTCAAAAAAAAAAAAAAAAAATACACGAAGCTCAAAGGGGTGAGGGACTTTCTGTTGCTTCAGGCTATGGCAAAGCTAAGCAGAAGATGAAAACAGTTAGGTCCCTCAGCAGCATGTGTAGAATAAGGAACCAGGCTGAGGCACATAGTGGCTGGAACCCCCTCCAAAGCTTTCTATCCACTTGACTATTTAAAAGACTGCATTAATGAACATGGTTTAGAGCTTAAACATTCACTGAAATAAATTGCGGCTTTCTACAACTTTTAAAAGGCCTTTGGATCAGATGCTAAAAGAGTAAGATCTGTCCATTTTTGTATCCTTACTTGCACTGTGGAAAACTTAAAATTCGAAGTTTAGGTATAACTTGTTCAAATGATTCCTGACACATCGAATATGGAAGCATATGTGTGCAAAACACACTTCCTTCTAGCAAACACTGGAACTTAGAAGTACCTAAGACAGAGACTAGCTCCTTCATTGTAATGGTAGAAAATATTTCAGGAGCAGCCTACAGAAGTGACAACGCTGCTCTCTTAATTCTAAAGAGATTCTGTATTGTCAGACTGCTATCCCTTGCCATCTCCAAAAGGATATCTAGTATAGTAGGTTCCTAGCTCTGCTTCTCACAAACACAGCCCTTAGGCAGAAAATAACATCCTGCCTAATTCACCTACTTGTGCGACCGCACTCAAAAACAGTGCTGCAAAATGGATTGGTCCTGCTGAAATGTAAACGTATTTTATTTCAATTTAAATGGACCATTTCCCAGATCTAGTTTTGAAGCCAGTCACACCAGCACACATGAAAGCAAGGTAACCTCCACTAAATGAAGACAAATGAGCCAATGGAAGCTACAGAGAGATAACACTACCCTGGGATAACAGCCTGGGTGTTCAAAAATCCAGCCAAGATTCTTCACAGAGAGCCCTCTCAGCAGATAACTAAACCTCATAGGTAGCAATTTCATGAACTCTAATACGACATAAAGAATCTGTTAACTGAAAGTCCCTAACGCCTCTGCTTCTGATATAGGTTGTGTGAAGTTTTGAAACTCACATTTCAAGCTGTGAATTTCCAGGTGTCCTTAAAAAGGTAAAAGTACAACCTAAGCAAAAGCAGGTAAGTAACTCCACTGTGTGAAAAATAAATATTAATGTTACTGCATCTAAACACACAGCCATACAAAGAATGTAAAATTTGGCTTACCTTAAATGCCCATATTTCCCTCCCCATCACATTCCGCTGTCATAAAAACACGCTTTGAGCTAACTGAAACAGTCACAAGCTCATCAAGCAACACTACCTGGTGATCAGGGATGAATGTTTTTAGCTGATATACTTTTATTATAGAACATAACATTAGGAGGGATTCACAATAGGTTAAATACATGCAGGAAGATGCTTATGACTCAAATCTACCCATACAACAAAGCATTGCCGTAACAAGTACAGCTTACAGAACAAACCTCACAGAAGGTCAGTGGAAGCTCCAGATGCAGACCAGAACAAGCAACAGGAGCCAAGCATGGTGATAGCTAACATGCTCTCAAAAAAAGGAGGCAAGGATAGGGCTTGAATCTAGAGAGCATCAGGTATCCAGCACAGATGAGCAAACATTCAGCTTTAACTGCTAAGGATCTGTAGGCCTCTACAGCAATGAGAGTGAATGTGATTTATCAGAACTGGAGACAAATGACAGGATGAACAGGGGTACAAATCCTATCTTACATCAACATAGAAAAGAGTTTGCTACAGTTACTTCAGCATAAGAGATTGAGGGCTGTGCTCCCAGTCCTTCCAGGCGAGGTGAGAACAAATTAAAGAGGTATGAATAGTCTCCTCACCTACAATGCCTTCGCCATTCACAACAGGATGAGTGCAGACCTTTGGGTAAGGTTACAGATTCCAAGTCCCATCAAGAGTGAGTTGGTACAGCTGATTTTAGAGGTAAAAGTCTCACAGTATGAGCATTTACTACTGATCAAGTTTGAGACAAAGCACCTATTCAGAGACTTCCATTCACCTACTTTAAAAGGCTTTTCAGGTGTGGCAGGTAAGAATTAGCTGTGCTTCACTGCTGAAGTCAAATGAGGAATTACCCCATAGGGTGGTTGTTTTTTGTTTTTTGTCCAAAACACCTTGAAGTGCCCTTATGTCTTGATCCCCTCCCTCCTGAGGCAAACCGCTGACAAGACTAAATATTAGAGGTCTCTCCCTGAAAAATCCCATCACAACAGGTACTTAGCGTTTCTGAAAATGCTATCAGAGTCTGAAGATGAATATTACAAGCTAAAATTTCCAGATCCAAAGCATAATTATGAATATACAGTCCTATGTGTCCAAGACCACGATTCCACAGAAAATTGTCAGTAGAGTCAAACACCGTTCAAAGATGTTTCTCCTTCAAAGCTAGTGTAAATGCAGGCCAAGCTGCATGGTCAAGCTGCCCCATGTGGCCTTTTTGCTCAACAGAAGTAGCAAGAATAATTTTTATGTGGAAAACTTCTAAATAAAACGGCATATGTTGGCATGAAAATACATTAAAGAACTACAGTGCAGAAATACAACAATAATAATAATACTGGGGGATCATTGTGAGGGCAATGGTCTAAATTCTCAGATGCAGTTTCTCAGAAATAGGAACAAATAAATCTCTCTTAGCTGAACTTGCAGCACTGACCCTCAAAGCTATTAATAAAATCCCCCAAAGAACTAGAACAAATAAAAGATGCTTTTGTTGCACTCTTTCTTTCTTAACTTTTCAGGAATATTTCAGGGCTAGAAAATTTACCAGTTTCACTGATGGATTTTATTTCATCTGCATTTTGTTGTTGTTGTTGTTTTTACTCTCAGTTTATTTTTTTTTTGTCATCTTATATCTTTGGTTTTGCTTTCCGATCCTTTCCTTTTTTCTTCCTAAGTGCTTCAAAATAACCATTTGAAAACAAGCTAACAGGGCAGTGGGTTACAGTTTTCAAGAACAGGGACGAACATTGCAAGAGGGGATAAAAACATTAACACACTATGCCCTGTGTTAGGTCAGCCACAGTGCAACATGACCTACCTTTGGCCTAGCTCAAGCCACCCGGAGCACCTTTCCTCTCTGACATACTGCAGGCATACTTACATTGAGGGAGCTAGACCTGCTAAAAATTCAAGTCCTAGCGTGTTAGGTTCTCTGGGTGGTTCCCCATACTACCCAGTGCTGGTCACAAAAAACTGACACCTCCGGCAGAAAAGGCCGCTAAAAATATATCGTATTTTAAACTTCAGTGATTTTTTTTCTGTCCAGGAAAATAAAGCACAAGAATTTTAGTCTAATCCCTGATCAACAGATGTTCAAAAGGATGAGAATCAAAATTCATGAGAATCAAACTCCAAACACACATATTTTGCATTCTGTTTGAAAACTTACTTTCTTCCTCTTCCAAAGAACTTCCTTTCCCTTGCTGCCAGAGTTTGTGTTTTGCCTAAGGCTTCTCATAATCCTCAATTCTTTGCAGTTTTGCATTTTTCTTCTTTCTTCTCTCACCTCAGTGAGACCTTCATCATATACACTTCATACATGTATTTTTCTCTTTTTTCCTCTCCCTCTCTGGCCCTCTCTTCTGTGCTCCTATTTACATCGAGCAATGTTTCATACTTCCTTGCTATTACTTTCCAAAGTATCTGTCCCATTTTGTAAAGAATATGCCCATGTTGCTTACATCTCTCCCTGAGGCACCCTTTCTAATCTATATCAATTCCTCTCTCTTTTTTTTCAGTAAGTTTTCTCTTCAGCCTTACATCACCCTTCTGTGCTCTTACCACTATCAAACTGCTAAATTGTTTCTGTGGACATCTGGGAGGCACTTATTTCTCTGAAGTTAGCATCCATTCAGAACAGGGGATGTTGATGTCACTCCCCCTACTGAGTTCTGACACACATTAAAGCCCAAGAATTGTTGTCTTACAGCTGTTTGAGACCAAGGAAACGCCCCTGTAGATGCAATCAACTTTTGGGAATTCTGGAATTTGGGATTGAAACGGGATTACAGCATTTCATCAATATTAACCCTTCTCTGGTCTTTAGAACACATTTAATTCTGATCAGTACAGCTTAGGTTATGACAATTTTTATTTACTTCGAAGTTATAACCTCAGCTCAGTAAGGTGCCACTGGCTATGGCATAAAGCACTGTGATAGCAATCATGTCAAGACTAGTTTATTATCAGGCAAGGAAACAGCAGGTGTAAAATTTGTGTCTCTCTCTTGCTAGGCAGAACAAAGCTGTCAGATCAGCATTCTAAGAGGTGAAAATGTGCAAAATCAAAGTTTGCAGATAGAGCTAGTAAACATCACTGAAACACATGTATGTTTGCATATTATTTGACATGCATGCATACATTTTTCTCTACACATTTATCCAAACAATCAGTGTGCAAGCACACATTAGATGAGACATTCTCCCAGGAGCATGGAAAGAGGTTTTTAACTTCTAGCTTTGCAAGCCAGGGCAGGGGAGGAAAAGGAGATACGTGATCAAGTTCAGGCAGTGCAGTTCTTCTTACAATAGCCATTATGAGAAGCAACCCCATGGCAAATCACGGACTGAATTCAGATTTTCCTAAGAGCCTCAGTGCTTATAATCTACTCTACTGTTCCTCTGAGCAGTTTTTTCTCACATCACATTAGCTTTGCACGCCAAATGAAAAGATGCAAGCGCTCACACACACCTATTTTTCCTTTTAAAAAGACCACTGCAAGGTAGCTGTAGCCTACCAGTTTATTTATTGTAATTTAATTCCTGTTTTAAAATCATCTAATAACTTCTAGGCTTTTGTAGTTATAAAAATAAAAAAAATAGAACAAAAAACTGCTGAACACTACAGTTTTGTAGCTCTAGTGAGTGAACTGAAATCAAAGTAAAGTTTGGAGAGCTTTCTATTTTCTTAATCATGTTTTAGCTGAAGTAATTTCCCAAGTAGCTGCTATGCAGCTATACTTGTACTATACTGCTTTTTCCTCAAAATATCTTACGAAGGTAGCAAAAATTTGTTGAGCACATTTGAGGAAAAGTTTTCCCTACTCATCTTTGCTTCCATTGAACTCAATCCATTTCTTCCCTTACTTTTCAGTTACTTGCTTGATTTAAAAAAAAAAAAAATCTTTTTGCTCAGTTGCACTGATTTTTGCTCACTCACTTTGGCTGCACACACACTCTCCTCCTCCATCATTTCTATTCACAGTCTTCAGAAAACAGAAAGGAAACTTCTTAAATTAAGATGTAGGGGGAGACTTCATTCTGTAATTCAAAGAAGTAATAGTTCTGCATGAAAGTCTAATGCATTCGTTTGATCCAGGAGCAGAGAACCAAAATCTTAATGCTAGCTCATTTACTGATCTAACAATTCACTTCAAAAGGTAACTGTCCTCTTTCTATCAGAAAGTACTACTCCAAAAACATACTGTGGTTGAATATTAACTCAGGAGTGACTAAGTCACTTCCAGAATTATGCAACATTGGTTCTAAGTTTAAACATACTTTACAAAGAAGATTTTAAAACCTCCACACCATCTCTTAATTCTGACAAACTGGCAAAAAAAAAAAAACAAACTGTAAGGTTTTCAGTAAAACATGGAAAAGACATAAATGTAAATCCTCCGTGCAGTTGCAAATACTGAAACTGTAAGAGCACAACTTACCATCCAAAAAATCTTAATATGTATCTTCTATGTTTCTAACTCACTGTTATTTTTAACATCTGCTCACTAATAGAAAGACATGGTTACTTACATATAATCTTTTTGTGAATGTGTGCCAACAGAGAAGGACTGGTGGGAGAAGTGAAGGTTTGGGACTGTCTTGGGCAGAGCGACCACAGAATTGCAGAATTCTCCATTCTTGGGGATGTCAAAAGAGTGATCAGCAAAACTACCTTCTTGAACTTCCAGAGGGCGGACTTTGACCTTTTCAGGGCGCTTGTAGCTCAGGTCCCTCGGGAGTCACTTCTCAAGGGTAAAAGGGCCCAGGAAGCCTGGATGCTCCTCAAGACAGAAATCTTAAAGGCACAAGAACAGGCTGTCCATGAATGCCATAACGCGAGCCATAGGGGAAGATGACTGGTGTGGATGAGCCGGGAACTACTGCTGAAACTCAGAGAGAAAAAGAGAGTCTACCTCCTCTGAAGAAGGGACAGGCTACCTGGGGAGATTACAAAGAAGTAACTAAAGGTATGCAGGGAGGAAGTTACGAAGGCAAAAGCCCAACTTGAGTTCACGTTGGCCTCTGCAGTAAAAGACAATAAAAAAATCCTTTTATAAATACATCAACAGCAAAAGAAGAACCAAAGATAATTCTCATCCTGTACTGATGCAGCAGGGAATGTGGTCACTGAGGACAAGGAGAAGGCTGAGGTCCTCAATTTCTTCTTTACATCTGCCTTTAATAGCCAGGCCAGTTAACCTCTGGGCTTTTTATGCCCTGATCTGGAAGTCTGGGACTCTGCTCAGAATGTGCCCCCAGTGATTCAGGTGGAGACAGTTAGAGAGCTTCTCCTCCATCTGGACTGTCACAAGTCCATCGGACTGGATGGGCTACAGCCTTGGGTGCTGAGGGAGCTGGCAGGGGTGATTGCCGAGACCCTCTCGGCCATCTATCAGCGCTCCTGGTTAACTGGTGAGGTCCTAGAAGATTGGAGGCTTGCTGACGTGACTCCCATCTTCAAGAAGAGCCGTAAGGAGGATCCGGGGTACTATAGGCTTTTTAGCCTCACCTCAGTACCAGGGAAAGTTATGGAGCAAGTAATCTTCGATGAGATTGCACAGCATGTGCGTGGTGTCCAAGGATCAGGCCCAGCTAGCATGGGTTTGTGAAAGGCAGGTCGTGCTTGACCACCCTCATCTCCTTCTATGACTGGATGACCAGTCTGGTACACGAGGGAAGGGCTGTTGATATAGTCTAGGTAGACTTCAGCAAAGCCTTTGACCAGGTGGCCAAGAGGACCAAGAGCATCCTGGTCTGCATTAGAAACAGCGTGGCCAGCAGAAGCAGGGAGGTGATCATCCCCCTCTACTCAGCACTGGTAAGGCTGCACCATGAGTACTGTGTTCAGTTTTGGACCTCTCATTACAGTAAAGATGTTGAGGTCCTGGAGCGTGTCCAGAGAAGGGCAATGAAACTGGTGAGGGGTCTGGAGCACAAGTCTTATGAGGAGCAGCTGAGGGAGCTGGGATTGTTCAGTGTGAAGAGGAGGTTCAGGGGAGACCTCATAGCAATCTACAACTTCCTGAAGGGAGGTTGTGATGAAGAGGGATTTGGCCTCTTCTCCCAAGCAACGAGCAGGACACGGGGCAATGGCCACGAGTTGTATCAGAGGAGGTTTAGGTTAGATATAAGGAAGAACTATTTATCTCAGAGAGTGGTCAGGCACTGGAATGGCCTGCCCAGGGAGGCTGTGGAGTCGCCATCCCTGGCAGTGTTCAAGTGGCATCTGGATGATGTGCTGTGTGACATGGTTTAGTGCTTGTGGTGGCAATGGCGATGAGGAGATGATTGGACTAGATCTGTTTTTTAAATCAGGTCTGAAACTAGCGTACACTGACAGGAAAAGAAATTGAGAAGGTTATCTCCCACTGACCTGTCAGCTTCTTCCTCACAAAAGCACTGCAGCTCCAGGGTTGAACATTCTTCAGTCAAATCTCAACAGCTCTGTAAACATCCGCATGATGGTTCATCAATTACCCTTCCATGCTTTCTGTCATCATTGAAGTTTAAGGAGAAATTCCTGAGCATATCTGTTTGTTGGCTTCACTACAAAATGACTTTTCTGGAATGAAGTCTTTTTGTTGTTGTTACACACCTAAGAACAGAATGAAGAAACACAGTCTGTTTGTAAGCATTATCAACTGCCTAACTAGAGGTATTCTTCTCCATTTTCAGCAGGCTTTTCAGTTTTTCCTCTCTTTTTTTAAAAAAAAAAACAAAAAAAAAACAAAAAAAAAAAAAACACACATCTTTAGGTCCCTAAAGATGACTTTCAGGTTTGCTGTCATTCAACACTGTGAAGCTGTTGCACAAAGCAAGACGGGGCAGTCACCTCAGTACAAATTTCTTCCACAACCAGTCCAGGCTAGTACACAGAAACACCCTATGATAAATTTTCTGAGCAGCCACATACTTGTCACATAATGGGGACAAACTTTACATGTTTTCAAAAGGCAAAGTTTAGTCTACTCATTGCCTCAATTCTACCCATGTAAGTAAGACATTATTTCCAGTGGCACTGAAGAACAGTTCAACTAAAGGCTGTGATTCACACAAGTCACCAGTCAGCCCTTTCAAGCAAGGTTCTTTTTTTCTCTCTACGGCAGGTAGCTTCACCATATCCTGACCTAAGATAAGGGCTTTGATGCATATAACAAAAAAATCAATACCAGTGTGTGTTTAAAGGCCCATCTGTAACTTAGGGTGGAAAGATAAATTGCAAGAAAAGAATCCATGGCCTAGAGGTGATTCTCACATTCTCATTTACAAGACCTTACAGCCTTGATCCATGATCTATGCCCTTTTAATCCTCGTTCTCCTTTTGCATCCGTGAGGAATTGTTATCCTTTGTCTCACTCAGCTAGAGCTGCAAATGTAGGGAGATCAAATCTTTGTAAAGTGCTTCACCTGCATGTGGCAGTGTTACAGTGGCAGCTTTCCATGGCTACATTTCTCTGTGGGAGCAGGATTATTTTCCCCAAGCAGCAGGCATCTGTCTACTAACCCTTATCATTACAGAGCACTTGGAGATCTTTGACTGAAAACCACAGCAAAGTATCATTGTACTCATTTTAAAATACAAAAGAACCTATGCTCTCATTTCAATGAAACTGATCCACGTCTATAGTTTTTCAGGATCTTAACTCAAAACCTGTGATTACAATACTTTTTGTTTCAGAGTTACCACAGTGTCCCAGTGTAACACAGCGCAAAGCACAGCAATGACAGCAGAATAGCAAGTTCCCAGGCAGCACCAAGGACAGATTTGCTCAAATCATAAAATCGTAAGTTTGGAAAGGACCTATAAGATCATCTAATCCAATCATCCACCTATCCACCATTACTATCCACTAAGTTACTAAACCGTATCTCGTAGCTTCTCATCCAGACGCCTCTTGAACACTGTTAGGGATGGTAACTCCGCCAGCTCCCTGGGCAGGCCATTCCAGTGCCTGACCACTCTCTGAGAGAAAAAGCTTTTCCTTATATCTAATCTGAATCTCCCCTAGCACTTGTGGCCTTTTCCTCAGGTCCTATTTGGTGCCTAGGTGAAAAGACCAACCCCCCTATGCCCCCTCATCACAACCTCCCTTCAGGAAGTTGTAGAGCATGATGAGGTCTCCTCCAAGCCTCCTCTTAGCCAGAGTAAACAAACCCAGCTCCCTCAGCCACTCCTCCTAAGACTTGTGCTCCACACCCTTCACTAGCCATGGGCACACAAATGAAAGAAAGAAGCTACTTACCTTCAGAAGGCCTCAGTTACACAAGGATCTGCAGAAAGAATCACTTGCCTCCAGTGCCAACACTTAAATGAGGTCTGGCAAGGGGTGCGTCCTGGCTCCACCTCTTCTGCTCACTCAGGTACATTGCATGCACCTGAGCTCCCCTGGGTTGGCCCTGCCTTCCCACCACGTGCTCAATCACTGCTTCAGGCAATGACTTAACATTTCTACTACGCTCAAAAAGTAAAAACACAGATAAAAACATGCCAAAGAAGTCTCCTATAGAATCTTAATACAATAATTATTCATTTATTTAGGACCTGTGGACCCAAATGCTGCTTAATGAGACAACCCAGACAAACACTACAAATCAATAAGTTAGTCCCACAGCATTCTTTCCTCTGTAACCAGCCAGGTTGTGCTCACAAAGATGTGTTTGTTTAACCTGTGACATAGGGGCACAAACAAGACAAACACAAAAGAGTGAATGGAAGAATGTAGACAAGAGAAGATGATTTTGTGAGAATCTAGGCAGAAACCAGCTAAGATAATTAATGGTACGAAGAGTTCTTCTCTTAAGAAGGGCTATTCTCATTTCAAACTAGAAATTGTAACATTCATTTGTAATATTGTGAGATCAAAATAAAAAAAAATATGCAATGGAAATGGACAATTCTATCTCGCTACACATGCACATGTAAAGAAGGAAAGAAACTGAGCTCAAATCTATGCTTAGCTGCTCAGAGCGTTTGCTGACTGGTAAATACATACTGAGTGAAAATGTTTAGGGATTCATTGGCAAAGAGAAAACTCATCATCTGCATTCCTTACAGCTGCTGATACTCAGCCAACACACCCCTACTCTGATGTCAGTGGCCTAAATGAGGGCCATACCCTAACTGACAGTTTAATCCCAGGAGATCTCTGTTGAATTATTAGCTGAGCCTTCAACTTCCACAACTACATACTGTTCCTCAAGCAAACTGAATATTTCCTAGTTTCTAATTCAGGCATGAAGGATTCTGCAACCATTAAACTCTGCTCAAATTCCAAACTTACTTTCAGTATAAGTATTTTTTTTAAAAGAAAACACATTTTCACTGCCGGTATAAGCCCTCAGCCAAAGGAATAGAATTGTCCAGTCCCCTGGGTGATTAGAACTGGGCTGTGTCCATAATAATTATTAACTGCTGCAAAATGTCGCCTTGGCACTGAAGGAAGGTATTCAAAATACAAGAAAATATTGCAACGGTACTTGATCTTCCACCCCTCTGGCTGGAAAGCTGGTCTGTTCCACTTTCAGTCTCTTGTGGATATAATCATTCATACATAAATGGAAAGCTTCTTCATGACTCATCTGCCTGTATTACAAAGACCATTTTTTAGTCTAGTAGCCAGGCGTTCATTTTGAGGGCTGCTAAGTGATTTACACTGATTGAGTATGCACTGTGTGCAGCTCTTCCAAATTTTATATCCTGGCTGTACAGAGAATGAATGCATGCTGATTATGGCCCAAATAGCAATGAACCAAATTATCTAAGCCACTAACTCCCAGTAAGGAAGCCTGAAATACAGCTGTTGCTTCGCTGCCTTAAAGAAACATGTGCTGTTTTGATCTCAAGTACTCACAGTACTACTGTACATTGAAATAAATGTCAGATTTATATTAGAGAAGAACTGGCCTCTGAGTTTCTTCTAATAATTGTTACTTTCTTGTGCTCCAGAGCTTGCATTCCACAGCAGAGCCTAACCCCAGATTCAGGAAAGCAGACAAGAATCCAGCTACTTCATGACTGTGAGTGACTTATGACATGGAGCCACAAGGATGAAAAGTCTGGGGAAAAATATATACATTGCAGATATGAAACCTAAAAGACATTTCTGAATTAGCTTGCATTAAAAAAGCCTGAATCCTGTCATACGCAGCCAGAAAGAATTTCATGTAAGGAACAGGTGAGAAAGACTGCAGAGTAATTACTTGATAAAAGAATTTTGGCTGAAAGCAATGTCTGGAGGTCACCTAGTCCGAACAACTTTTTCACACTATGCTAACTTCACTTCAGATTTTGAGATCCTGGGCCTTGCCTCTCTGAGTTCCAGCGTACAGGGTCTGCTCTGAAAGTAATGCCTCCTGTTTTACAGCAGTGAGTCTGTAAATGTTCAAGAACAAAGAGACACTACTACCACAGGAAACAGCTGCGGTTCTGCAGGTTGAGGGCAGCTAGAAATTTAGCCAAGAGCCTCACTTAATAAGCTCACATTGCACTTCAGGGTTCTCATGCACATGTAATGACATCACTTCAGAACTCTGCACCCACAACGTTGCTGAGTCTGTGCTTAAGGAAAAGTCTTAAAGCTACGACTGGAAAAACAGGAAAATCAGAGGAGGATGAAGAACAAGCTTACTAGTCAGTTCACTGAGCATCCTCAGCGGTCACATTCTCCAACGTATCCATTAAGGGATGGAGATTCTCCTTAGCCCTGCTCTTACTGTTAACTTACTTGTTAAAAAATAAATGAATTTTTGCCTTTTGCTACAGTGGCCAAGTTGAGTTCAAGCTGGACTTTTGCCTTTTCAGTTTCCTCCCTGCATATCTTAGCAACTTCTTTATACTCCCCTCAAGTTGCCCACCCCTTCTTCCACAAAAGGTAGATTCTTTTTCTGCCAGAATCTCAGCAAAATTTTCCTGTTCACGCATGCTTAGAAAAGATAAAAGATCCATGTAATTGAAATTTTATTCCTCTACTCCTGTTCACTGAGCACATTATTAAGACTAATGGTCATATGGCTTCCTAGACCAGTCAATAATGAAATTGCTGCCCATGGTCAACAAGATTTTCACTACCATTCTGGGCTCTGAGGTATATCCACAAGATTGCCACTAAAAGCACAGAGGGTGAGGCACCCCTCATACACAACACCAAAGACAACCTGAGATAGTTCTATGCTTAGCATCACAACTGATCCAATAAATAAAGCCAGAACAACTCTTAAAACAAAAACAAAACACTTTTGCAAGTAAAAGTTATCAATCTTCAAAAAAATCTCCAAGTGTTTTGTTTGGTTGTTTGGTTTTTTTTTAATAACAAATTTCATAGATGAGGCTTAAGCATATTTTGGAATCTAAGATGGCTGTCTGCACCTATTCATTAGGTTTGTGAACTGGAAATAGAACATAGCACAAAAATACAGATTCTCCAGTTAGCAAAACGCACTGTATTTCAGCTTCATCTGAACAGAATAAGGCAAAGCAGAAATAAATTAATCACAAATCTCCTCTCTACAAATGTGATTTGTGGATTCAGTTTATATTCCTTTTTCTCGGGAAAGGCAGATAAGGTACTTCAGAGGATCGTTTCAGGCCAGTGTACCCACCTATTGTCCCTTGTGTTCTGCATCTTTTAGATTACTCTGTACAGGGCCTAGATAGGAGGATATGAACAGATGGCTGTTTGCACTGATAACCATGTTTGCTCCTAGTTAGATTAACTGGTTAAATCCCAATTAAAGATTACAGCTTGGCAAAACGATACAGACAGTACTCATTCACTCTGCACACTCCTGTAAAAAGATTAAAACATATTTCTATAAATAAGAACTGTTTCAATACATATTAAGGGCTGTGCAAAACACGTTGCTAGAGCACAACAGTATATGCCTCTCAAGCGTACAGTTTTAAAAGGCATGAAATTTACGTAAATATGAAGGTCAAATGGAAGTTTAGAGACATGAGTCAGTCATGAGGATGACTAGGATATAGAACAGTATCAATATCATGACTACTAAAAAGTAGTAGTTTAACCAGACCTTTGGAATCAAGCAGCTCATGAGACTTTGACACTGCAGTATTATCTAATATCTTACCCCTTCTAAATACGCTGAGAAGATATTTGTCTTCAGAAAAACAGGGACCATGCCAGAAGACTGGAGCATCGTGCTAATACTCACTGAAAAGGAAACTCTGTTGACCTTAGCAATTACCTTCAGTACAAGACAAGAGAGTGACAAAACTATGCAGTGCAATCAGTAAAGAAACAAAGGAAGGGAACATAAGCAGGGTAGTCTGCCCAATTAGATGGAAAACAGATCTGAATCATAAACCTGATCGCATTCCCTGAGACTATAATATGGATTGCTAATGGTAATTGTAAAAATGTAAAACCTTTAGCAGAGTACTTGACATAACGTTGCATGATACTCTATTTAAAATACATCTCTTGAAGTACAACAAATGGATTAAAAACTCACTAACTGGCAGAGCTTACAAAGACAGTGAAAAAACATGACCAAGTGGGAAAGTTTCTAGCAGAGTTCTCCAGGGTTCCATTTTGGGTATATACCCCATAAAAGCTATATAAGGATTTTGGGGTTAGGCAAAATTAACAGATTCACAGACATTTCTGTAGAAAGCAACATGAGTGAGTAAAACTCTGTAATTCTACTGTGCTGCAGAACAGAGAAAGGGAACAGCAATGGAAGAGGAGCTCATTTCTCAAACATTTGATTAAGAACAGGGGACGAAGCAGAAACAGTTGTAAAGAAGAGTATGAGAAAATGCTTGGCAGAAGAGGCCCGTGGAACCTCAGCTGTTCAGGCTACCAAAAGGAAGACAAAGAGATGGTGTGGTAACATCACATAAGGCTTTTGCAAGGAGAAAATGTTGATTTTTTTTTTTTTTTTTTTTTTTTTTTGAGAGCTCTGTAATAAAGCAGAGAAATACACAAAACTCCAATTGTTCAAGCCAAGCAAATTCAAACTAAATTTTAATCTGCAAAGTGATTACCATGAGTAGCAAAGTACTTGGGGGAAGATTTTTCATCATGAAGAACAGAAGCATTAGTCTGGATTAATAAGAAAACAAAACTAAAACTGCCAAAATCAACAGCTTCAGCTGTCGTGACCAGCCAGCTGTTGACTTCAGAGACCTCCTCCCGAGTGGCTGAGAAAACCTTCAGGAACACATCCTGTACATTCTTTATCCACAAACTGCTTTGTTTGTTAGTTTTTTTTCCCTGCAAAACCAAAAGTGCATCTTTACACAGTGTAAACAACAGGCTCTCTCAGCTCTTTGTAGAAACACACACCTCTCCTTCACTCCCTTCCATTTTTTCTCCGTGCGCGAAACAGATGCAGGGTTAGATTGCCGCTCTCAGGCGCAGCTATCAGCTCGGTCATCATCATGCAGCGGCACAGCGGAGGCACAACCAGCAACGCACAGCACGGCACCAGGCCACAGCCACGCAGAGGCTAAACGGCGGCTGACCCCGTGGGCACCTTTGGCGCCACCCAGCGGGCACCTCAGGCCACTGCCGCCGAGGGAGTCCAGTCACTACTGGATGCTACGCGCAACCCAAAAGCGCAGCCTGTCCCTCCCTTAAACAAGCGGCAGCGGCAGCACACAGGTGTTTTTTAGTGAGCTCAGCTAATGCCATCTGCTACCCATTTGCCAGCTGCTAAACGGAATTCCCACAGGTGCTCCCCTTCTGTCAGAGAGAAAATTCATCTTGCACCAATGTTTTTAGATCTAGCTCCCAACACAACTTTGACCAAAAAAAAAAAAAAAAAAAAAAAAAAAAGAGTCTGTGCCCCCAGCTGTGAGATCTAGGCCTGCAAATTTGCTACATGATTTTTAAAAATGCGATTTGATTCCAAGAGTTCCTGCCAAAGTTTGGTGGTAGGACTGCACCGGGGTGGGTGCGACAAAGAGGCACAATGATCTCCTCAGATGCCTTTGGACTTACCGCCTCCTCCAACCTCTTAACTGATATAAACAGCTAATTGAAAGCTTTTCTTTTTTTTTTTTTTTTTTTTTTTTTTAATATCACAGAGGTGCTGCTTGTAATAGCTTAACACATTTTTTGATATAATATTCAAATCCCTTATCTAGCATCTCAACATATGTAGGAGCTAAGCCATAAAATATAATTGTGCCTAAAGTGCATACTTCAAACTGAGTCTGGGCTGACTCTGGTTTTCTGCCTTTTCACCCAAGAAGCACGCACCTTCCATCATTTCTTCCTCTGTCCTTGTGCTGCTTTCTCACCTGCAGCACCAGCAGTTCAAACCCTTCCTTCATCTCCATGGCTCTTCCCACTGCTGTACACTCCTGTCCTCCTAAGTTATATGCTCTCTCTGGCACAGCTTCGTTAAGTCCTGTTTTGATAACAATGAACAGATCATTATCAACAGACAAGACAGCAATGCAGTGTTTCCCAGTTGTTCTAGTTTCTATAGCCTGTCATTTTTATGATGACAGGGATGGTCTTTTCGGTTACCTGCAAAGTGGTCTAGTAGCCTAATTGTATTCTTGGTTTCCTCTGACCTTCTCTAAGACTTTTCCTTTTTATAATCCTCTTTCCACATGCTGAAAGTAGCATTTTTCTTAGCATTGCTGTTAAGTATTTGTCTTTTGAACTTTATAAGCCTCTTCCCTCTATGGAGAAGAACATTAATACATGTTCCAGAACACTCTGCCCTTCTCTACCACCTGTGGTACACTTTTTAATAAGCTATTTTTCTATTACTTAACTGCATCAGTGATCATTGCCAGAGACTGCTAGCAAAGGAGCTGTTTATCCACTCTTTCCCTTGGAAATGGCTGTCAATGGGCAAGCATAGTTTGTACCCACACAAAACCTTTCTAGGTGTGTGGTGTGTGTGGACCTAGGCCCACATTCCTGCAAATACTTGTGGGCACAACCAAGTTACATTAAGTGTTGTCTTAAGATAACATTTCAGATAAGTATTTACATTTTAAGATGAATATTGTCTCAATTTTACACTCTTTAAAGCATATGGACCATCTTGCCATCTGCTCGTTCAGCGCTTGCCACTTTGGTGTCACAGGCTACCAGAACTGCCAGATACTCTGCCAATACAAACAGGTACTAACAAGCAGTAAATTGTCATATGGAAACCTCACTGTAAGTTTTTCTCTGGAGATAGGACACAAAATAGCATATATCCTACATACAAAGGAGAAGTGCCCCAGCGATCATTTTTTATGTGTTCACTTTGAGGGAAACACAGGTGAGTTTGAGTCTGATTTTCAGAATTTTCAAGCCTGTATAATGCCTAATCCCCACAACAGCCAGAGAGAGCTGAGATGCCTACACTTCTGCAAGGACATCCACATGGACAAGGGGAGCTCTGTATTCCAGTGCTGAGCATTCTTCTAGACTGTGTATTAGAGACGAAGATCAGGACATTGATTTTGCTTAATACATGGCTGACAGTCCCGTTTTAACACCAACATCCTCCCTCCTAATGCTTTTAAAGAATAAGGAGCCAGAGCTTGTCAATTAGATTAGCCATATGTCAGCTCCTCAGAGCGCACAACAGCAGAGCCGTAGTTAATCTCAAACCTTGATCACAAGCCAAAGGGAACAATTATATAACTTAGAAATCTGAAAGATGAATAGAACAAAAACAAACAAGAAAGAACAATCATCCTGACTCGCATGTGCACATTTTACTACAACTTTAGGCAACCAAGATTGTCATATAATTGGCTTTTTTAAATTAAAAAAAAAAATGATGGAAGGGTTGCAGTAATTAAAAAGCACAGACAAGACGTTGAAAGATGATAAATTACATACAGTGCAAATGAAGCAGTACCTTTACAAGGATTTATTTGCTTCTCCAAAATTTAGAGAACTTGTGGATTTGCTGTCTGTTCCTGACTCCTATGGACAAGCCAGTGCCAATGTGGTCGGAGGGACATGTAGCCCACAGAAGGAATCAAGTATTAAAATAGAATATGATTTTTGAGAAATGGTATCAACCATTTCAGTGGGAGTGGGTATTTTCATTGGGACGGATTGCATAGGCATGTTCTGTGGCACATGTCTGAATTTGTCATGAACATCCAAAGCAAACTTCTAAAAACCAGTGGAAGGAGAAAAAGATCTGTTAGCATTATTTCTCCCACACTGTTAAAGGAGATGATGACACGATTTATTCAGCTTGTTCAGTAGGACAGTGTCTAGAGCCCATTGACATGGTGCATTTTTATGTTAGGCACATGAAAACAGAACAGATTTCTGTCCCAAAAAGGCTTATACTCTTCCTGTACAAGGCTGAAGAGAGGAGGATAAAATAGAAACCAAATCAACTAGCTGTGGAATTGAAATTAAGACATTACTCTATGAAACACACTGGGAATTATTCTAAGGAGAAGGTGTCTACTTCAGTACAGGAAATGCCAGCCTTTCCACATTGCCTCAAAGCCATCCTCCAGAGATCTCCTAGAGAAACAGAAGTTGGCATTGCATCACCCAGGAATGTCTTACAGGATCCTACCTGATCACAGCAGATGATTTTCCATAGAATAAAAATGCAGGAAGCTAATAGTAAACCTGCTGCTCTCAGGGTCCTGGTAGCAAGGTTCCAAACGTGGCAGGGAGCTGAACACTAGATATTCAGATAGATGTTCTAGTACCCATTGTCTATTGAGAAATTATTTGCAACACATTGTTTGCAACCAACTCATTTGAATTTGCAGCTTCCATTGGTCTCTTTTTCCTTTTTTTTGTTTTGTTTTGTTTTCCAAAGATGACTTAAGTTGCATTGCCATCCAGCACTTCACTTACACATTTCTGAATCCACTGTGGATATGTGGCACGGCTTCTCACTAGCATAGGTGTACGATTTTTAATAAGTAGTGCTAGTAAAAATAACACTTCTTCTCTTCTTTTGCATCATCCAGCCACTGAACAAAATAACCATCAAAGCTTCTTGGAAAGTTTTTTTCTAGCAGCATTCCACATTTAACAAAACTACCCATTTGCGCTGTGCCCAAGTTCTCGAGTTACTGCAGTGTAAGTGCTATGGTAAGCTAAGCAGAGAAATGTCAGACTTGACATCATCTCCACTTCAACGTACGTGTATGTATACACAAGCCTATAAACTAGGTGTGTGAGTTGGGCAGATGAAATCACAGATTATGGTTGCTATAATCGTGGTTGTTTTTTTCACACATAATGCGATTTCAACGAGAATAACCCTTAGTTTGGATTAAGGAACAAGGAGAAAACAACCCAAGCAAAATATTAGTGAAAGAAAAATACAGACAATTCTGTCTGCTAAGCCTGTTTTGAACTGGAGACAAAATGGCTGGCAGGCTTTCTTACCAACTTAGACATTAACAAGAGACAATGAAGCCAAAGCATTGCACGCCTGTCTCAAACTCAGAAAACCTGTGCTCCACAAGCTTCAGCTGACTGACATAACGCATACTTCCCCGTGTCTCTCTTTCCTTTCCCACCCATTGCTTCTTTTGTAGATTGTGAACTCATCTGGATAGAAGCTGGCTTTTTAATTCTGTCTGTGCGCAACAGAGCCCTGATCTCAATTGGGCCTCTAGGCAGTGGGTTAATATGTATAATAACAGCATGGTACAAAAAAAATCAAAAGCATAACAGTTTCATGATGGAACGCATCTCAGATGAGTTAATATGTGCAAAGCACTTTGAAGTTGAAAGGTACTGCTGCATGTGAAAGCTGAGCAGTACTTTCCTATGGATTTGTTGATCTGGGGGACTCAAGAAGCCACTCAAATTATACCTCTCCTCAGCAAGGCACAGAACTCAAATCACTGCTATACATGCTGATCTCCAGTTTGAGAACTATGTCCAAGAAATTCTTACTTGAGGATGTCATTAATAAAGCTCACTTCACTATAAGCAAACATCCTCACTTTTTGCACCTCTCCATATTAAAAACGAGCATCCCTGGGGAAAAAAATGCAAATAGGCTTTTCACAATCCTGCTGATTTTGGCATTATCTCTCCTCCAGTGCTTTGAGTCACTTGCTTTCTGGTTCTCCTACATAAATTGCCATGAGAAATAAAAAAATTCACAGAAGGAGAGTTACAGTCTGCCAACAGATTGACATGAATCTTATCCATTCTGGATCTTGGAGTGAAACTGACTCAAAGGCTCACTGAAGACAAACAAATTCCCAGCCAGGAGTGAAGAGCATCTTGTGACTACTTCCAGGCTTCTTGGCTGGGTCCTTTCACAGGTCTGAGGCTGAAAGCCAACCCAAGCACTCCCCAGAGTGACTGCAGACCTAAACTGCTACTTAGGGTCATGGTTACTCAAGTTCACCATGTCTCACTACCATTTAAAGGGTTTTAGAAGCACCAAGCAGCCTATGTTAGGCTTATAGACCTGCCTCGTGAAGGACACCTAGCAGTGGCCCAGGACTGCGATGCAGCACCTGAACAAAATAGCCCTTGAGAGAAGACACAGTAGTTACAAGAGAAAAGGGGGGCTGCACAGAGGAGCTTTGTCCCTAAATTCTGCCTTACTTCAATACTTCAGCACCGTTTTGTGCACCTGTAATACATAGCAATCTGCACCAGTATGCTTACATACACATGCATACACCCAAAAGGAGAAAACAGTAATCAAATAAACCTGATGGACACCCACCAGCACTCACCCACGACCACGGCTGTCTCTCCAAAGACGATGCCACTAGGTGGCATTACAATTACTCGCTAGTCATGTGCACAGCTGCAGCATCAGCGGCATTGCCTAAACCACAGGTTTAAACACGTTTCTTGCTTACCGGGCACTAATGTTGTTTCCCCAGCCAGTTGATACAGGGACAAGCTGTGGCGAATTGTCATTAAGAGATTGCAAAACCCTACTCCCCAACCACACTGATTCAGCCTTAGCAGAGGATGATGTCAGCCCGGGTAGATTTGGCAGCCAGAAACGTGCTTGGGAAACGAAAGGAGGGGCTTCTACATGCCGTGCTTGTTTTAGGCTGGAAGGGCTCATCTGCAATGGCTACTTTTGGTTATGTAGGGAACAGGAAACCTGGCAGGTTTTGAACCCTCACTGTGCTCGTTTACAGCCTCCCAGGAGCTGGCAGATGAGCAAGGAAGGAGCTATTTGCTTCCCGGGGCTGCCCTTCTAGCCTTTGTTGTTGCCTCCAAAGGGCAGTCCTAGCTTCCAGATGGTCCGGTGACAGCACACTAGACACATAGCTGTCTTATCTTCCTTGGTGAGGGGTACAACTATGGGGAGAAATACAGGGAGTAAAGCAAGAACACAGTCCTGCAGGCCACACAACAGAAAGTTCAGGGAAATTATTTAATTGTGGGCACCTGTGGTAGCAAAATGGCTGTCACTGTACTCTTAAGTGGGTGTGGTGACAAGAGGCTGAAAACCAAAGCTATGGAAAAGCACAGCCCTGGGACTCCCCGCCTGCAAGAGGAAACAGTGCCAGCTCTTGTTCACCCAGACCTCTTGCAGTGATTTGCCTCCATCACCAAGCAGAGCTTGGTGTACACAGCTGCCCACAACAAAAAGGATTATCCCACCATAAAGGTTGTTTAAACCATTCAGTTTATTTTGTAAACTAGTTTACATATAACCATGTCCATACCTAAACAAATATGGTAGGAGAAAATCTGTTTATAACTTCTTAAAGACAAATGAAGGGGGATGAAGGTAAAAGAAAAGCATTAGCAAATCAATTAATTGCAACAGCAAAAAATCATTAGGATGCAGATTGTCAGGCTAAAATTGAATGACATCAACTAGTAAATATTATGGACTGTGGTGAGGAGGGAGGAGAATGAATACAGCCACAACTTTTAGCACTACTTAGGTTAGTTGTTGAAATGGGAATAGGGATTAACTAAATCTGCATTACAGTGAGAGCTGTACACACAGATTGAATATAAGAGAGTTTCAGAGGAACTAGTGTGAAAAGTCAGGTCTTGAACTTTGTAATGCACTTACACAAATTACCTGGTCATGTGAGATAAAAAAAAAAAAAAAAAAAAAAAAAGACATCTACTAAATCATTAGATAGATCCGCAGATACATTTTTTTCTGTCCAAGCCTAAAAGTACTACCCAAAAAGCAGCCTGGTTTTGTATTTACCTTGTCAAAGAGGTGTACCTCCAGAGGTACTATGCAATTCCACGTGGGCCTCATATTTTTACAACCTCAGTTTTCAGTTATTACAAAATGAATGATTTCTGCATCCCAGTTCTCTAAGTGCAAATGCCTTCAGGCAAAGCACCATTAGCACGCATTAATGGTACATCATGCAAAGCCAGTGGTACAGTCTAGTCCCTCATATGTAAACTGTCAGAAGGCCACTTTCTGTCAAACGAAAAACTCCAAGATGCTTTTCAGTCCAAGCAAGTCAAAGCCTGCAGGAAAGGGTGTGGTAGGCTCAAAGAGTGTTGATGGTCAAGGTGTGTCTCCAGTGAGTCATTACTGTCACACTGCTCAGCTCCCTGGGACAGATGACGTTTGGTTGCCGTGTTAGCAAACAGAAGCACTGGTAAGCCTTGCTACCTGCAGGCACTAGGGGGTGAGGTGACCATCTCGGAATTTCAAGGAGCATGAAGGAGCACAGCTGGACTCACTTGGAGCTCGAGGGTCATCACTTAAGGAGAGCTGGGCCCTCTGTGCCGTTCTCTGCTGAACAATTATGAGGAGACACAGGGTGGTCAGTTTCCAGGTTCTTGACACTGTGATGAACAGAAATAGCTTGGCAGTATGAAAGTCCTCAGGGCTGTTCTCCCATGCACATGGAGGGTGTCAGCCCTGGGCTCACCTTGCACTGCTGCCCACACCCCAGGCCTGCTAGAACTCATCTGCCTCCCTTGCACACTGGCCTCTTGATACAATTCACCATCGTTTCAGCAATGAACACAACCCAGCCGTGTTTTTCCCTTCCTCTCTGCCTTGTCACTACCAGGACTGGCTCCTGCACTTACAAAGCAGCCTTCTGTCCTCCCAGGACATCAGAGAGGCTGTTTAAAAGCCTGGCCTCTATCATTCATGGTTTACAGCCAAAACTTCAGCTTTGAGCTCAGATCAATGCCGTTGCTCGAAGTGCTGGAAAATGTGCTGTTACCACCAGCCTTCCTCTCATTTGTTTGTATTCTTATGCCATGTGCTTCAGCTCCAGGCCACAGGCCTGAGTGTCTCAGTGCAGATGTGCCCAGCAGGTGCTAATGCTCTTTCCTGGATGGGAATCTCCTGGGGTGCCTGCCCTTACCATGTCCAAAGACCCCAAAACAAGATGAGAGGTAGGGGGTGGTAGGTGCTGCAGCAAGATATACTGCTGCCAGAAGCCACATGCCCTGCCGTAAACTGTTCCGACCAGCATTCATAAGGAGCTAGGGAAAAAACAGCAAGCCACAGGTGTGCTTGTGGCTGAAGGGATAAGGTCAGCTTAGGCAGCATGTTCTGGGAACAACTCAGTAGTTCCACATCACTTGTAAGAAAGCCAAACAAACCCTTGCACAGACAGAACCGTTGCTCTGGCAGCTCCTAGAGGCAGCTACCTGTGTCGCACCCGGACTGGCGCAGGGGTCCCTGAGGCTTTTGAAGGATCAGTGCCCATTTCAGAGCATGCACCATGATGCTGGTAGTCCTGGTGCCTCCACTGAGCCTGTACCTGACAGAAAGCGGACAGGAGAAACACAGCCCCACACTGCTGTGAGACAGCTGGGGTGGGAGCACAGGTTAAAGCCACTCATTTATGTAAACTGCCTCCAAATACCAAATGCAAAATCAGATGCTTAGAGGCAGAACTGTCATACCAGTTTCAGTCAGGACTGGTGTGTAAAACGAATTATATACATGCCAAATTTCAAACAGGGTTAATTAGGACGGGCTGAATTCTGCCCACATCTTAATGACCTGAATAGATTACTCTCTCCCTCCTTGCTACCTGGAGCAAGCTTACTGGGGACTGTAACTACAGAGCTTTTCACTTCGTTTTGAACCATAAAACACAACATCAGCTTCATGCACAGAGCTGGAGGCTGACGATGCACTGCTGCACCTGAGGAGCTCTGGGGATTTGCAGGGACAAACAAGGAAACAACAGGGTGGGACAGGCTGCTCAAAAATGAGTGTTTCTATAGTGCTCCTCAAGCATCATCACAGGGAAAAAAAAAAAAAAAGAGAGAGAATAAATGGAGGAAAGATGCAATGTAGGAACGCTAATTGGATGGAGAGTTTCAACAAAAGCTACACTGCCCACCTCACACAGATTGGCTTTGCCAGGCACTCACTGCCCTTACCAACCATTGGTAAATAATCCCACACCTGCACACCTTGGTGCGAGTGCATTTTTCATGGGTGAATACAGATTTTCCAAGTGATCAAGATAGGCTAACCGGGAGTAGGAGACTTGATTATACAGCAGGGCTGTTGAATTTTCACAGAGGCCCAGGAATGCTGTGTCGCAGGTATGCACTGCTGTCACCTGTATTATTTTCCACAACTGGTTTCCAAAGGTGATTTTCTGCTTTACAATAAACAGTCTTGGAGTAGCTCTGACAATATACTCAGCCAGGAAAACAAAACATTTGCTTGGGAAGAAAATATGAGGGTTGGTGAACCTCAGCAAGCAAAGCTGAATGTCATTTATATCCTTGTCTGTTTTTTCTTTGTAGATCTCACCTATTGACTGTTTTCTTATGCAGCAGCCAGTGTCCTTACAAGCCCAAGTCGACTTGAGCATCCCTTCAAGCCCGGGGCAGTGCAGAGAAGGCAACCTGGTGCAGTCCACGTCCCACCACTCTCTGCCAGGCAAAAAGTGCTGCTGTTTGGCTTCCCATGTAGTTTTATTTTACCCTCTTTTATGCTAAAGCTCTGCCTGTTTTCTTTAATATAATAAACAAATCACAGTTCTTGCTTTACATATCACCTCACATGAAATCTCTTTCCGGCACTTTGTCTAAAAAGCACCTAGCAGACTGCTGCATTAAACAAAAGTGAAGTCAAACTTGGAGCGCCTCTACCCAGAGCCCCGGGGTTTTACAGAGCCTTCTTTGTGCCGTTTCTATTTCTGTCTGATTAAGCTATCTAATTCTCAAAGATAAAGCTATCTGAACTGACAGAGCACTGGAGTGTTTAAAATGTAAATGCACTGGGCTTTAATCAGCCTGTAGACTGCCCCCTCTCTCTTTCCTCCTGCATATGCATGGGGGCTATTTCCTTGCAATTTCTGCACCTGTACATCCCACTGTTAGCTAGAGCTGTGCAAATCACATGGAAAGTGCCTTGGGGATCGCTCATCCTGCAGAATAGAGTGAAGTGGAGGCACGTGCGCTGAGGCCCCTGCCTCAACTCCTTGCAAAGTACATGGCAATGTTGGGGACGTGGAGATTTCTTTCTATATTGGGAAAAACTACCTATGGTTGGGGTATTACAAATTCTGCATGGAGAACCCTGAGAGGAGAAGACACACTGTCTGGGCTGCAGCTCTGGTCATGAGGGGAGAGCAGCTTCCTAAGCCACAGGCAGCATCTGCAGTATCAGCCACACTCGGCCTCTGCTGGTTGCTGTCCCATTAATTTGCCTAATTGCTTTTGAGCCAATGTATAGTTTCGGCACCTGAAGCATCCCGTGGCAATGAGCTCTGCCAATTAATTATGTCCATGTGAAAAAGACTTCCTCCTCAATGCCCTAAAAATATCTGGTCCATGACTTCATTTAACATCCCTTACATCTCATGAGCAACAGCTCCCATTCTTCCTGCTATTCATCATGCCCTAGGCTCCTGCCATAGCCCCCAGCCCTCTCTTTTCGAGGCTGACATTGATGGATGGGTTCTCCTATCGTAGAGGCAGCGTCATACACCTACAGACATTCCTGCCTCCCTGCATTTCCCCCAACAAACAGTGGGATCACCAGGAGTGCAACGCAGCCATCATCCTATGTCTGCTCAGTGATAAGCTCGGCCATTGGGCACCCTGTAAGAATAACATAAATATGTTGTTGAGCAATGAAGCTGGCCATGGCTACCCCAGCAGACATGCTGGCCTGCTTCCCAGATGGGCAGCCCCGTGCTGCCTCCAGATGGGATCACCTGATCACCTCCCAGTGACACCCACAGAATGCTGTTGTTTACCAGCATCTCCATCTATAAGCCAGCAAATGATAGGTTTCTGTCCCAGTGTTTGTGGCTGGGATCACAGGCACAATGGAGGCAATATGTTCATTGGGCAATTAGAGGTGTTACATCAATTAAATGCTTGAGGGCATTTGCAATAGAAATACTGCAGATAGGAGAAGAAATGACCTCAGACAGGATCAAATATTCAAAGCTAACTGCAGCTTGGGACTTCTCCCACAAGGCAAACAGGCAGCTCAGTCCCCGTGCCTGGCTTCGCTGCAAGCCATGTCTGAGGGATGGCCCTACGAAACAGTGGGATCTGCAGCTGCAGTCTTGGCTGAGCCGTGCTACCTCTGGCCTTTTGCTAGCTCAGCGTGTTATCCACCCTTGGTTCAGCACAGTTGGTTTCCCTTAGGTAGCACTACTGCTCCCTGCATGACGCTGCTCCATGTATGGAAAAGAAGCGGCATAAGCGCAGGGCTGGCACTGCACCACACCAACGTGCCCGTGCTGCAGCTGGGTGGCTCCCGACAGCGCCAAGCTGCCGCTGACAGCTCCTTTCTCCAGCAGGTGAACCAGGTTAGTGCCAGCAAGGACCTGCCCATGGTAAACCCCAACTTCTCTGCTGGGGCAGGGACTTTTCCTGAGGCTGCCAGAACAAACTGCAGCCCGAACCTCCTGTTTCATTAGCAGGAAGCAGTCACAAATCTCTGCTGCTCCTTCTCTCACATTGTTCTACAGAAGCTGAGTGAAACAAAGGAATTGTTGGCTCTGCAAGAGTTAGGCAGCTCTTCTGTTGAGCAGAGAATTTTGATCATGTCTTGTTATTTCATGTCTTTAGAATATTCACCAGACAAAGCAATTTTCTTGTCTCTGAGCAATGCTAAGCTTTCAGGCTCCTTTTATCTGAGCAGAAGGTAGTGCAGCATCTTCCCCCTACACGGTGCTTTTTTTGGGAAGAGAAAAAAGAAAAGGAAGAATAAGGAAAAACACAACAACCCAACACCTCCCTCTCCACGCTGGTCCCTTAAAGGTACACAGTCTTCCAGAGAGAGCAAGAAGAAAATCGTGGCTGTTCATTGAAAAGCCTCACAGCTAGGAGCTGCCTGCTGCCTGTGGCACCCAGCACAGCCAGCCCACTGGGTAACACAGTATCAGGAGGTTCATTAGGCTGCTGGACCAAAATCCTATCCTGCAAAACTCACCCTCATTTGGAATGAAGCAGCAGTGGGGCTGAAATTGGGCCTCAGACAGGGTGGGGGGGTGGGATGAAGGGTGGGGGCAGAGCAAGGAGGGATTACCCAGAGCCCTCTCCCACAGGCAGCAGAGACACTGCCCGTGTTGTTTCATTAATTGCAGAAACAATGCGCTCTTTCACAGGCTGCAGGTGGCTTGGGGCATGGCAGAAAAGGGACATTATGGCTTTTCACCATAGCCTGCTTGAAAGGTTTGGAGCCTGATGCACAAAAAAGCCTTTGCTGAGGGTATAGCTGCTGCATCAAGTATCAATAAAAGCTGCGTAGCTGCTGCCATGAATCTGATCGCCATAGAAAATGAATGGAAAGCATTAAGAGCAGCAAAGAGTATTTTGAGCTGCAGTGAACAGCATCCAATTCATCTCAGGAGGCCTGGGTCAGCGGAATAATAGCTTTGTTTGAAAGAAGTGTAGAGTCTGTGGAGGCAGATGGGCAAAGGAGCCAGAGATGAGAGCACTTCTGGATCCTAGCAAAAGTTGTGTGCATGAGTGTGAGCACCCAAGGGTATTGCTCTGTATGTGAACAGGCTGTGAGGGCCTTCCGCAGCCCTGAGCAAGGGAGACAGAGGCTGGGATCCCAAAGGAAGCATGGATGCACGGGATTAAAGCCTTGCCGGCTGCCACCACAGGGGCATCACCCTCAGCACAACAGGAGGTTATCGAAGCAACATCCTAGGCTTCAAGAGGCTCTCAGAATGGGAAGATGAGCAGGACCTGGCTGCCAGTGTACTGGAGGCTCCCACGTGTGCTGCTGGATCAGGGGGACACTCGGGAACATGTCCCATCTGCAAGGGCTTGGAGAGTGCAGCGCACATGACTCAGCTTTACACATCTCTTGCATATAGTCTACTGCAGTCCAGGGACAGGTCTGGGGATGCACCCATCCACTCTCTCTTCTGCAGTCCCGCAGACTCAAAATCCAGAGCACAGTGAGGCTCAGCACAAGCTTCTAAGTGCAGAAGATGCCCAAGAGCTGAGCTGCCTCATTTTTTGTTGCTTTGATAATTTGTATCCTGTTTTATAGTTGTTGATGTTACAACTCCTTCAACATGAAAGATGGCAAGGCCCCTGCCTTGCAGAGCTTGCAGCCTAGTACAGACAGGTAAACATAACAAGTAGAAACATTAAACCTGAGCTAGGGAGGGGGGACAGGTTGAGGGAGTATGTTAGAAATTATCTTTGGCACATCAAAGAGCTGGAAAAAGTCCATCAGAGGAACCTTTAGGCTATTTATGTATTTCAGGTAGTAAGATAAAATCATGAATAATGAGTTCCTTCAGCCTCTTTGCAGAACCAGCACTGAAGCAACGCTTACAGAGCAATGCTCGACTCACCTATGTCCTTCATTTGGGGAACAAGGAACCCTCCCCAGGTTTACATTGCTGACTTTGAACCAGTAAAGAACAGAAGAAGCACACCCAGCATTCTTCTCTGTGAGGATCTGGTCCTTATCTGTAACAACCACATGTGCAACTGCCCAGAGCCATCAGCATATCTCTTTTCTTCTTACTTTTCACAGTTTATCTGTTTTCTTAGACAGCTTATTCAGAACTTCAGTCAAAGCTCTCAACCTTTAGTCAGCTTCCTCTGGCTTTACCCAGTCCATACTCCCGTGAAATGCTGCAGAGCCAAGCAAGCTGCACACCAAGGGAAGGAACGACCAGACGTAGCTTCAATCCATCTCCTGTCATTGAAGAAACAGTGTGTGCACAGACCATTTCCACTAGTGCATCCCCACACTGCTCCTCTGGCCAGGAAACAAAGCCCTGGGACCCAACCCTGGCAGGGTTTGCAAACCCTCTGTTGCAAAACCCAGGGATTTGGTAGGGAAAAAGCAATTCAGACAACTTGCTCATGCTATACTGCTGGGCTGCAGGAAGCTCAGGCTCATGCGGCCTTGAGACAGCTCTGGTGCAGACCCAGGGAGGATTCCAAGTTTATTTTTATCATTTGTGGGGACTCTCTCCTAAATAAGAGTCAAGCAGACTGACATAAGGCACAAGCTTTCTGACACAATATACAGATATATCATCCAAGAAAGACAAACATACGTGGCAGCACTGTTCACTGTCTCACTGCTAAACAAACTGAGGCAAAAATGCAAGTTGATCAAGCCATGATGACACCCTGTGTTTACAGAGGTTGTGCATGCTTTCCACCAGGCTAATGTACCGACTGCCAGTACAAGCCTCAGTAGCTATGATGTGGAATTCAGCAGAACTGACACAGAAAAATAGAGGCCAATCTGCTCCTACTGTACCAGCCCCAATATTAGTATAAAGAAGTAGGTGAAACAAGAAAAAGATCCATCTGAGAAACAGCCTGACAGATCCTCCGGTCCAGTTTATCCTATAGCAGTGCAGTAGCTGTGGGCTGTACCAAGCCAAAGGCTGCTCAGACTCCATCCTTAATCAACCCCCGGGTTACTGGGTTACAACTTGAAGGCAAACCATTGCAAGAGATTGCAGCTGTGGGGTTGATTTTGTTTCTCACACGTTTTAACCTATCTATCAGTTGCAGTATCTCCTGTGGTTTGTGGCAGATGAAGGAGCTTTGTGCCATTCGACCGGAGCATCATAGAATCATGGAACATTCTGAGTTGGAAGGGACCCACGAAGATCTGTGAGTCCATCCAAAATTGAAACCCTGTGTCTGAGAGCATTGTCCAAATGCTCCTTGAGCTCTGGCAGCTTGGGACCATGCCCACCACCCTCTGTTGAGAAATTTTTTTCTAACACCCAGCCTGCCCCTCCCCTGACACAGCTCCATGCCATTCCCTCTGGCCCTGTCTGTCACAGAGAGAAGAGCTCAGTGCTGCCTCTCCACTCCGTGTGAAGAGCTGCAGCTGCCATGAAGCCTCCCCTCAGCTCTTCTGCTCTGGGCTGAGCAAACCAAGGCCTTAGTCTCTTCTCATACTTCTTGCCCTCCAGACCCGTCACCATCTTCACAGCCTGCCTGGACACTGCAGTATTTTATTATAGTTCCCTTCAGACAACTTGCTCTGTTTCTTTGCCCCCAGCCTACAGGCAAAAAAACCTAGGGGAAAACACCCAGCCCAATAGCAAACACCACTGCCACACAGCTTGGATGGTGAAGGGGCTGGCTGACTGGCTGCTCCCCTTTGCACAACTGGTGGCACATGTAGCTAATAAGAGTCTGCCTTTAGCTTCCTGACAAACCCTGAGACAACTTCCTAAGGCCTTTATCCCTCCTTGTGTCATTCCCCCCAGTGCCAGTGCTGGAACCCTTCTCTCCCTGCTCCACTGCAGTGCCAGCCACATATTAGGTAAGCCACCATCCACCTCCTCACCGACAGCCAACATCCCCTGGCTGCCCTGCTGTTCTGGCAAGCTGTGGGACAACTGTGAGAAGGCAAAGGCAGATCTCTACCATCTCCTCCTTAGGTGGGAGAGCAGCAGGGAGAAAGTGCAGTCTCATTCAAGCAGTCACGTAGATCTGTGGACATAGAGCACTGTAGGCTGCAGCTCTCTGAGCTGCAGAGCCCGGCATTTTGCTAAGGGCTATGCTGATGCTTTCTGGACACCTCTGATATAAAATCCAAATCAGTTATCTGATAGCAGTAGCACTGCTTGAGCAAGCCAAATGACCAATTGCTTCAAAGCAAAGTAAACAGTCAGGGAGAAAAAAGCTTGCAAGTGGATTGGCTTAACCCATGCCTAGAGAAAAGGATGTTTGTTGCACAAATAAAGTGAGTGGGAGCAAGTCTTTCCTGCCCGACTGGTGGAAAGGTCCATAAATCAAGACTGGAACTCCCTGCTGCATATATGAATCAATTAAAGCACTCGATGAATCATTTATTTTCAACATAGACAATCAGCAGCCATGGTTTGATGTTCAATTGATTTCTCATTTGTCTTGCTTCTCTGAGTAATGACACACGGCTCAACCCTTACACACTGCATGTCCCAGCTCGGCTGCTCCTGGAGAAGCTCTTCCTGCAAAGCAGCAGTGAACACCTGTTTCTGACACTTGGTCATTGCACTGCAATGCCTGTGGCTCTGCTCACCTCATCAATCTCTTGCCCCACTATGTTCTAGTTGGAACCATTTTCCTTTCTTTCTTTGGCAAATTAAATGAATAAGGACATGAATGGGAAGCTGCTCTGGGTGGCCCTGCTGGAGCTGGTGTTGGTCCTGGTTGACCCAAAGGGTCCTTCCAACCTCAGCCGTTTCGCTGAAGTCATGGTCATTAAGACCCCAAATCAACAGCATGGCTTCCTATAACCAAAGAGTTAACTTTAGGGTGTGCAACTTACACAGCCCCAAATATCTATCCTGAGACAGGAAGGCCTGGCTGCTGCTGCTAGGTGCTCCCCAGCTGATATGAGGCACCACTGGGATGAGGCCAAGGCACGCATTAGCATAATCCTTTTATGAAGAGTAAACTGATAAAAGACAGGCGGAAAGAATGGGGCACGCTGAGCTTTTCCATTCATGAAAACAACATGCCGCAGTGCTTAGCACACAGGACCAAACACCTATGTGGGGGCACATAAGCCAAGTACCCCGGGGGCTATCAAGACATTCAGCACATTCCTGGCCTCCAGAAAACAAGAACCTGAGCTGCCCTGCCTATTCTGGAGCAAAAACCAGCAGGTTTCCTCCACACTCAGAGCGATTCCAAATGCTCTTGTTTTTCAGCCACTTCCCCCTGGAGAACCGCTCCAAAGACCTCTACTACTTACAGCCAGAATTCACAGATTGCAGCTCACGGCTCTCACACATTCACACTCTGGCAGTGTAGCAGAATAACACCTGCACCTCTGGGATGGCCCAACGTGCACATGAGGCTTTTAAGGCATCTCTTGGAGCAAGCTTTGTGTCACATTCTGCAAACAGCTCCAGATGCACCTCTGGAGAGCATCCAGAGCTCACCCCACCTGCACTAGCATTGGCTGCCTCATGACATTGCAGCTATGGTGCGCATCTTTATGATCTGAGACACAGCAGGGACACAGTGGTCATGCAGAATGTGCCCAGACCACACCACATCTGCCTGGTGTTCTGATGTATTCATGCACCAACCGGAAAATGACTCCTCTGGAAAAGGCAAGGGACTGCTCCCGTGAGGTTTTCTACCTGACCTGAAAATTGCTCCAGAGCTTCCAGAAAGAGCAGCCTGCATGTGCACAGTGATACTTTGCCCCTTCATACCAGCTTATCATACTTTTCAGTTGAAACATGAGGCTGCCCCAGAATGGGCAAACATTAAAACCAGATCAGGAAGATGAAGGGAAGGAAGAAAACATGCCAAGCCAAGAGAAGACATCCCCAAACCTGGGGGTCCCTGGGATGAAGCTTCCTCCTCTTTCTTCTGGAGCTTGAGTTCCAGCTACCCATCTCTGTGTGACAGGGACATAAGATCTGCTTGGAGCCACTCTGTTGTTGCACATACCTCCAGCTTTAGCAAAATGCACCCCATCAGCCCCTCCTGCCACAACATGAGATGATTTTTGATCATGGTATATGCCATTTCAAGACAATATTAAAAAACTTTACCACTTCTCTGCATTTGTTTTAATTTTGAAAGGCAACGTCTTAAATTTGTAATAGCAATTTTCGTAAGTTCTTCACTTTGTCTTTGAAGGAGGAAAAGAGGGTTTCTGTGTTTTATGTTTGAATTTGGAAAAGGCCTCTTGACACCTTCTCAGAAATGGGTAAACTCTTTGAAACAATGGCAGATCCCACGGAAAGGTTGATGTGATGAAAGAGGCAAAAGCACTTGACTGCAGTGGAGTGGAGTGGCTCCTTCAGATGGGTTCAGCCTGCTGGCTTGAGCCAGCACTGTGGGAACTGGGATCCACTGGCAGGAGGACACAGTGTACAAAGATGACACCACAAGAGTTTCTATCCATGATGACAGGGGATATAATACTGCTGGGAGAATCACAAAAGCAAAGTAGGAAAAGAGACACCAAACTAAATTCTTTAAACCAACTCCTCCATGAACCGTCTGCTTCATCATCTTGCAGGTTTTGCTGCGACAGAGTGAAGCATATGCACCTTGCCACTCCTCCTTGCTCCCCTATGGGAAGTGTCTTTGTCCTGTATATCCCGTAACACCAAAACGCGTGCCCAGCTGGACCACCTGAGAGCCTTTCCTGGGAGCTTCCCGCTCCCAAAGCAGAGATCTACATGACTCCATCCACGTGGCAGGTAGTGGTGTCACCAATGCCCTCCTCCCCGTGCCGCAGGAAGTGCTGCAAGTCTTCTCAGGCTGCCGTGACTCACGGCAGAGCTGCCAGAGGTGGCTGAGGTGAAGCACAGCCCTGTGACTCACTCATGCTGGATCAACACCCCCAGCCCAGGCAGCATTTTGGGGCCTTCCTTCCTCCTGCTCCAGTTGCCATAGCACAGGACTGTGTAACAGTATCAATAAAGGAGACCTGGGATGAGGCCATCTGTGTGACAGCTCCCTGCAGGCACCACAGCAAAGTCATAGTGCTTGGTTGAGTTGTCTCTCCTTTCTGGGGCACCCAATGCAGCGAGTGGGGACACCTGCTTAAAAATGGGAAAAGGCTGGGCAGGAAATTGTCCTCTTTCTAAGAGGCCTTAACACATAGGAAATGGTCAATATGGACAAACAAGTTGAACTGAGAAGAGGTATCTAATCAGCACACCCATCAGCATAGCTCCAGGTTCCACACTAAGCTCTGCTTAAGGCAAGGAGGGGAGACAAGGGGACAGGCTCAGAGCTCCCTTTTTAAAAGACATCAGTAAGTAATCACTAGATGTTATCACTGCCTCCTTAATTACAGAATGCCCCCACTGGGAAAAGAAAGAGGTTTACTGAAAATAGCTTAAGGGTCAGCAGGAGAAGAAAGGAGTGCTGCAGGATGGCTGAAGGAGGCAACAAAGGGGTGAGCAGACGGGCCTGTCTGTGTGAGCACCTCCTGCCAGAGAGTGAAGAGCAGCAAGTATGGTGGCTTTGACAAAGGATGGCTCTGGTGATGCCTTTTCAGGCAGGCAGGTTTCAGGCTTCATAATTGGCCATAGAGCAGATGCCCAATTAAAAACAAATGTTTAAACACAGACATGGTTTAGCTCTGAAACAACTCCCTCTGTCACGCATGCTTTCATTCTGACAGAGAAAATGTTGGTCCCTAAGAGTGGCCTGGGAAACCACAGCAGTAAAATCCAGACCAACCCCATTGAGCTTCCCTATGCCCCAGCAAGCTCCTGTCCAACAGGTTGTAGGAGCAGATTTGGGTCATTCCAGGCCAGGACATTGGCAGCCCTTCAGCTAGCATCCAGACCTCCTCCACAGCCCAGAGCTGCCATGTCAAACTGGGAGCAAAGCCAGCACAGGCAGAGGCCTGCAGCAGCATCCCCAGTTCTAGCACCAGTCCCACTGCAGAATCACGGCTCTCTCCCTGCAAGGGCTACCTCTAAGAAGCAGGAATCTGGTAACAGGAGCTGCCAGCTTGGCACACAGAGCCATAACAGATCCAGTTACCAGCAATTAGACACTCCACCCCGATTAATTTGTGCTAGAAACACTAAGACGGTTCTAAACAGAAAGCTTGATAATCTGTTTGAACTATTTGCCAAAGGTTGGGATAAATTCTCTGTCATTTAAAATCTTGTATATTAAGGCTGGACATGTTATTCAGACGTATTTACTGTAGGTTAAGTGAGATTTATTCAAAGAAGTAATTTCATCAAACAAGAGTTTGGACTCCGTCACACAATGGCCCTCTGTGATTACTCACATGCCCACTTTGCCAATTCATGCTGAATGTTGGAGCTATACATTCTCGCCAGTCTCTGCTTTGCAGCCTTTACATACCGTTGGTTGCTTTTACGATTACAAAACATCTCTTGCTGCACTCCCACTTGCCCATCTCTGATGGGTTATTTCTGCCACATCTCATGCTCTTTTGGATATCACTGCACGTGGGCTGGGGATACCAGAGCCCTGGTCTCTGGGTGCTGGCATGAACCCGGTGGCCTTGTTTGAACACTGATCTTCTCACTGTGGCCATCTCCATGCTACCTTGCTCCGCCTGAGGACCATCCTGAGCTCTGATCCCGCTCTCTCCCCTTGCTGCATAAGTGGTCTCACACCTTGGAGCAGTGACAATGGCACCAGCAGGAGCTGCTATGTTCCATCCCACACTCCTTCCACTGAGTGACAAACCTCTGGCAACAGATCGCATCAAGTCCTTCTGAGGAGCAAAGACAGTTTTTCGTGCAATGAAAATATATTAGATAGATTTCCAGGGTTACTAGCTAGCTGCTGCTTTATGTACTTAAACATTTGAATTATTTAGGATAAACATGATGGTTCTAAGGGTGGATACACTGAGTTCATTATCAAAGCCATGTTGCAAGGAAAGATATGCAACTGAAATATCACATTTGTCAGGAGATGAGCTGCTTTGCCTTATCCTTATAAACAGACATCCCATCCTGGAGTACACAAGAAAATCGTTGGGAACATTGACCGTATCTTCTTATTATTGGTAAGCCCTTTAAGAGCAGGGTAAGCAAACATCTGGCAGAAACATTCAGTTGTAGCAAATGCTTCCCTGGGGCAGGGGCTCAGCTGCTTCCTTCCCCAGTTCTCTCTGGGTCGTTGGGGGCACTGCCCTCAAAGCCTACCCTGGGGTGAGCAATACTGGGCAGGCACACAGCATATATGAGTAAAAAGAGCTCAGAGCAAACAGCAGTGCCTGTGCTCTCCAACTACATTGTGCACGCACTCAGTGTTCTCTGGTGCAGCAATTAGTCACTTGCACCAGAAGGAAAACTGAACACATATTCTCCAAGAGCCATCTCTGGTCTTCTGAGAGCAATCTGCTCTTATAAAGAGGTCTTGGTCCTCACCATATAAGAGAAAAACAAAGCCGCTGCAGCCTCAGCCTGTACCATGGACACCTACATGCTAGGCTGAGATATGATGCAATTACTTTGCTTGGATGCGCAGGGAAACAGCACCCAACTGGCTGCACAAACCTTTGCTTGTGGCACCAAGATCACAGGTGGGTGAGGCATCCTGAACTGAGCTGCTGATGTCCTTTCAATTAGGGCTTTACAGACCGGAACCACGGAGCTAAATGACCCACACCTTTATTCGGGCAGAATTTCCTCAGCCACCTCTGCAAAATTTTCCCATGCCCACATGGGCTGCTCAGTATGGTGGGGTGCTGCATTAGCACTAAAAAGATGAGATATTGGGTGTTAGAAATTAAGTTATAGATATATAGATATGGATATTAGGAAAAACTTGTTTACAGCGTGGCAAGCATTGGCACAGGCTGCTCAGGGAGGTGGAGGAATCACTGTCACTGAAGGTGTTCCGGAACCATGTGGATGTAGCACTGAGGAACATGGTTAGTGGGCATGGTGGGGGCAGGTTGAATATTGGACTGGGTAATCTTGGTGGTCTTTTCCAACCTTGATGTTATTCTAAGATGATTTGAGGTGATCTCTCTCATTGGGGACAGCAACCTCCAGCAATTTGCTCTCAAGGACAAAACAGAGCTACAAAATACAGACTTGTAAATGTGAAAAAGAATTCCCACCTCTTACTGGAAGCAGCAGGGAAAAGTGTCAGCTTGCAGGCTTTGCAGACAGTTGTTTGGAGAAAGGTGACTCATGGCAGAAAGGAAGAAAAAAAAAATCAAAGGAGCAGAACAGCCACCAAAGACTGCAGAGACACAGAGACACTGAGAGAACAGAATAGAGTGAGCTGAAGAGTACAGAAACACCAGAGTGCGAAAGGGAGATAAAGAGGGGAGATGAGTTATTAGTAGAAGCCGGAAAATTTAATAGAGCGGGATGGAAAACTGTAACAGAGGAAATAGGAGCGGGAGGAAACAGTCATGGGATGTAAAGGGGCAAATACAGCTGTGAAAGGGTGGGGGAAAAAAAAAAAAATCAAAACCACATTTACAATCATCCTTCATCCCCAAACGAGAAATTGAAGATTCGCACAGGGAATAGGTTTGAATCAGTTTAAATGTTGCATAAGAAAGACTGGGAACAAAAACGTGGAGCTCGCAGCATGTCCTTGCTCAGCACAAGAGCTGAAGTGGCTCCAGCAGTGCTTACTGGAGTGTTCTCTGCAGTGATGGAGCAAGGCCAGGTGCTGGGGACCCCTGGCTTTTCCAGGAGGCCGTGCTATTAGCTGGGTCAGCCAGGAACAGCTGACGCCCAGGGAAGTGTAAGGATTGTAATGAACAGAGAAAAGCTCCACATTCTTCTTGAAAACTTGTCTCAGCTCTGCCTGCTCATTTGTAATCATCATGTTTTCCCTCTTACACGTTTCCCTCATTTCCACAGGCAGCACGCCAGTCACCAGATAGTAATTCAGAACTACTGCTCATGCACGTGTCCATTTTAGAAATACATTCAATTCCTTCCTGAACTTCTAGACCACCAAAAAGATGGAAACGTTTACTTTTTTTGGAAGAAACTATGCAAAGTGCACACAGGCAATCCATTCATTTTTTCCCTGGAGCTCTAGGGCCCTTGCGCAGCTGAGAGTTATTTGAAGCTACCAGCTCTGCTCGCTGGTCAAAGTCCTATTGTTAAAAATCAAAATAATAAAAAAAAACAGAGGTAGAGTTCATCTCTCTCCTCTGCTTGGCCTAAGAGGAGGCAACAAAGCCTGTAATCATTCATCCTCCCAAAGAAATAAGGATAGAACAGGGAAAAGAACAGGGGCTATTGTTCAGACATGATCAAAAGTAGGAGATGCATAACTGTTCAACGGCAGCCTGTCCAGCACCCCTGCTTCAGATGGGGCAAATGTTCTCTGCAATGCCCCACTCTCTCCCCCCTCCCTCCAGACTAGGCCACCAACCAAGCACTTGCTCAACAGCTACAGACCCGATTACCATCTCTGGAATCAGTATCCTAGCATGGCCTCCACGCTCCCCGTGACCCAGTGCAGAAAGGAAGGGCATCAGCAGATGGACGGATTTTTTGATTTGTTTTTAAAATCAGAGTTAAGTTTCTAGCTGAGACAGCGAGTGTTCTGCAGTCTCAGCTTTCAGCCTAAAAAGAGACAGAGGCCAACTATGCGGCAAGGAACCACACAGTGTTGGCTGGAAGCAATTCTGTCCAAGTGCAAGCAGTGGATGCTGGTGGTGATGACACGTGGAGGAGAAATGCCTGGTTGCCACGAGAGCCCTTCACGCATTCTTTGCCTCAGCATCATGCTCTTTGCTGTTGCTGAGGTGTTTGCGCAGATGCCAGCCCTCTCAGCATGCAAGATTTCCAGAAGGCATCTTTTGGCCAGGAGAACCAGACTGATTTTTATTGGCTTACCAGCAATAAAAAAAGCGATCTATTTCTGGCTGTTTAGATAGTGACGTGGCTAAAACAAACGCCTTTGTTTTCAGCAGCTGCTAACAATACCTGCAGGGAGCTGTTCCCAAGGCAGTTATCTCTGGCACTGGCAGCAGTAGGATGTAAACAGCATGTATCAAGCTAATGGAAAACACTGACTGGCCAAATTTGAAAGGAGCTGCATTTAGCTGGGCCCCTCTCGCCAGGATTGCGTTCTCACAGCAGCAGCAAAGACGCCTTCTGGAGGACAGCTCTCCCTGGCACGTGGGGATGCAGTTTCAGCCAGGGCAGGACAACTCAGGGTCAGTGGCCAGCCAGCATGTGCTGTGATTCACTCCCAACCCAGAGCTCACTTGTGCCTGGCTAGGTCAGAGCCAACGGGCAGTACTCTGCATCCCTCCACACAGCCAGAGCCTAAGATGAGAGAGATACCAGTGGGTTATTTTGAATGACATAGTCCAGACTTGTACACTGTGGGAGGCGTGATGGGAACTCTGTCTCTCCCAATAATTTAATGAGCTGTTGTAACGAGGGATGCAGTGAGCCCCTCATTTGTATGCAGTTCCCACATGAGATGTGAATATTAAATTCCTCCAAGTATGAATCAGCATCTCTCCTCCTCCCACAGCTCGCTCCCCTATCTCGCAATCTGCAGCAGCTCCACAGCCCCAGATGCCCTCGTGTCCCCCCCGGGCTCCCCGACTTCACCATCACCTTGAGAGCCATCAAAGGAGACGGACTCGCCTCTGATGATGATGACAAGCACCCGCTGCTCGGCACAACAAAGCCCGAAAAAAGCTCTCGTGTCTTTCTTCAAACCCGCCTGCAGCCCCACAGCCTGTTAAGCGTTTGGGAAAATCTCATGACATGGGAAATTAAACCTACAGGGCACCGCTGTCTCTGACAGCCGGTAGTTTAAATAATGAATTGGTAATCATAAACCCTTTTGAAATCAAAATGAAGTTTAAAAAGGGAAAAACCAACTTTTGAGACACACCTTTTGATGGCGAAGGGCTTTCCCACGTAGATTCCATCAGCAGCTGTCACTCAGTGCTGGCAGACAGCAGGTGCGTGCTGCTCCGTGCAGGAGAGCCGCACTCACCCAACGAGAAAAGTCAGGGGCTGAACGAGTTTGCAAATAGCAGCAATTCCAGTCCAAAAACCATTCCCATAGCAGAGGGGAGGAAGTATTCCCTGAGGACAAGGAGGCTGGCTGCCTTTCTTTCCTTCTTTTTTTTTTTTCTTATGCAAAAAAGCAGGAAAAAAAGTCACAGGAGAATGGGATGGAAGGTAAAACTTCAGAATTACAGTGCAGAAATCACCACCTGCTCCTGCAAAACAGGCTGTTCTTTATTTGCAAAGCCCTGGGAGCTGTAAACTGGGATTTCCCAATAAAGTGCACTAAGCCAAAAGGCATGAAGATAGTGACAGATCCAGACTTGTTACTGCCATGAACATTCATCTTGGCCTCAGCACACAACGCATACACAAGGCGTTGCATCCACCACCTAATACCTTTCCTGTTCTCCCCAGGACCGTGCAGAAAGCCCTGCCTCAGGAACATTTAGAAACTAAAGATGAATTGCGCATCTGAGTACAAAAACAAGCCTCCTATTTCAAATGCCAGAATTTCTACTGCAAAGCCCTTTCTTGGAGATTTTCCTATAGGTACCTCTAACTGGTCTCCAGTTGCTGGGGATCTCCAGGACCAAAGCCAAAAGTACAATAAGAAATAGAAAAATGAAGCCCATACCCAGTAAATGGGAACTTTATTAAACTACTGAGTTACTCCGAAATGTATAAATGTTCCATTAAATACATTCAGTTTTCTTTTACACAGATTTATAGAAATTTACATATACCAAAACATATTTAAATTAGTTTTCAAGCTTGCTACCAATAAAAGTTTGGTTGCTTTTTTCTTTTTTTCTTAATAAAGGAGAAGAGTCAATTATCTGCTCTTGCAGATGTGCATACATACACACAGATACAAATAAGGAGAAGGGAGATGCTTTTCTTTCATGTAACCCACAAGGGAGGCAGCAAAAAGCTTACGCAGGGTTTCGAGCAAAAATTCACCCTTGCCAAAAAGTGGGCTATATAAATTCTCCCCCTGGGACAGACTCAAACAAGAGGCCCTATGTAATACCTTGTGTTTGGGTACAATGTCTGCAGTAAGACATCGTGAAACACTATGGGCCCCTTGCCAACTTCAAAAGACAAAGGTAGCTGTCCCTGATACTAGCCCTTGAGATGCACATGAGCAATTAAACAGCTTATTCTCACTGCACTATACACTTCAAGCACTGAGGGATAGAGTGGAGAAGCAGATCTACCCTAAGCCAATGCCACTTGTCTGAAGAGATTTCCTTTTTATTTTATTCTTGCTTTTATTATTAAATGAGGCTTCATTTGTGAGCGAGTGGAAAGGCAACTCTTTAAATAGGATGCTCAGGAGAACAGTGATCAGCTTCCCCACCTACAAACATTTCCCTTAGGAATATGCATAGCATGCTGAACAAGTTCTCCCTCATTCTCCATACCTTAGACTAGCAAGACATGAAAATTTGTATCCGCAGGAAAAAGGAGGTGCTTTTATTCGTAAAAAGCTTATCAAATACTAGTTGAAGTCATCCTTTGGAGTATTTAAACATTAAAAACCGCATTTGAAGCAACGAAGGAAGTCTACAAAAACATTGTCATGCGTAAGATCCGTGTTTCATGCTAAATATTCATGTTGACAAGGAGAGGAGGGGGCAGGGAAACAGATGGCTCAATCAGAGCCATTGCAACATTCAAGTAATTTGGTAGTACATAAACCAGTGGAAACATGGAATCGTAAGAAAGTGCTCAGCACTACAACGCAGCCTTCAAGAGCTGAACTGCAAACATCCTTGATATGTATCATAAATATATGGCACTTCTGTATGACCAAACGCTGGCAAGTTTGCCTGTGACTGGAACAAGTCAGATAAGGAGTAGTCATCATCCCAGTGGTTACTAGTGGCCCTTCCAATGGGCACAGCCTGCAGCTGTGAAGCACCAGCCCTATCTACTTGTGCATGCAAGACAATTCCTGGAGAATAAGCCTCCTGGCCAGCAGAAAGTTTTCTCCAGACACACGTACACATTCATAAAACATGCTAAAAATTCTTCAGTTAGGTTAAAGACAGCCACAAACAGCAAATATCCCGTTTTACTATTTTTTGGCCAGCAGTTCCCAGCTTGTCCAATTGCCAGCAATGGACTTTGCAACAGGCAAAAAAGAGTTCCTGAATCCAAGGCAGTAGAAACAATGTAAAGCACAATCACCTACATTCATTTTCAGTACTGTTCCACAGGATTCTCTCTGACGTTGAATAAGAAATCAACCAACACAAATGCTTGAGCCCCAGGAAGAATTTCATGTACACAAAAACTGGCCTTTATCCACATTTTCTGTCACAAAGCATTTCATCCCATAGCTTAACTCCTTTAAACTTTTTGGCTTCTGGTGACCTTCCATATCACAAATGCTCAAAGACTTGCTGCTACACTCCTATTCCATCACAGTAGCTTCAAACACATTCAAATTCTTAACAGAGGATTTAGACCAGAACACAACCAGTTGCCCTTTTCCAGTGGTGTGCGTTACGTTGAAGAGCACGTGATGCCGCTTATCAGCAATGTTACTGCTTTAAGGAATTCCTCAACAGAGACATCCAGTGCAAGAGACATTCCAAGATTCAAAAAACCTCTCCTTACTTCAGTAACGGCTTCAGTATTTTACCTATTGTGGTCCGGTTTGCATCTTTCATTTTAAGAGAAGACTTTTCCAATGCCCCCTGCTCCTTCGGTGAAGCCTCTGCTTTTGTGCTGACAGTGTCTCCCTGGAGAATGCTTTTTCCAAACACTCTGGCACTATTTGCTCTCTTTAAAGTACTCCCTCCATTCTCCTTTGGACTCAAATCATCAGAGGTTGCTGCTGGCTTCACTTTAGGCAGCCTCTGGGATACCGATCTGGTGATACTTGGAGGTTTGGACGAGGTGGAGAGATCCACTTTTGCACGCTTTGAAGAAGAAGCCACTGTATTCCTTGCAAAGCTGGGGACACTGGATGGTGTTTTGGGAGCACTGACAGGGCTAACTTTGGTGTCATCTACAGGGGCCTGGGGTTTTACACTGGAGCGACACATCTTCGTCTCATCTGTCTTCGACTTTGCAGTATTCCTAACAGGTTTAGAGCCTGGCTTCTTGAGAGCAACTCTGTCTCTCTCAAAATGAGCACTGCTTGAGGTGACAGTCCCCCTCTGTAACCTTGGCTCTTCTACTGACATGCTGTGCCTGTAAGGACTTCTAGGCAGTGTGTCTGTAGTGCCTCGGACAGAGCTGCGACGAGACAGGCGGCTTTCCACTGTACTAGTCTCACGAAGCGCTGGCTTGGCTTCTGGCTTTTTCACACTGCTTGGTGCTTTGTTTGACCGAGAAATAGGCACCACTTTCCTCATACTTTCATTCTCAGAGGCATTCAAAGTTCTAACAGGTCTGGAAGAAGTTGTGTGGCTAGGGCGAGTGCCACTGGGTTTTGAGGAACTTGGAGATCTGTCTTTCAGAGAGTTTCTCTTTGGTCCTATAGGGTCTTTGTTTTTTACAGCTTTTTCTTTAGAAAGCGTGTGTTTGCTGTTGGCATCGTCCTTATCATTTGTGGAAGCATGAAGAGACAGATCCTTGGCAGAAGCTGAATTTAGATTTGGGAAGAGTGTTCTAGGCCTGTACTGAGCACCATTCACAGAAGAGCGTGTTTTGCCAGCCTCACTTCTTACTTCATTGTCTGCTGATTTAAAATCATTCCCCTCTTCAGAGTCCAATGTCAAAGAACAGTCAGTAGTAGTATCTGACACATAGAACATTGGCCCATCTTCCCTACTTCCCGAAACACTTGTGTCCATCGATACAGGGCTGCTGCTGCCAGGCTCTGAAGTTTCACTCTTGCAACCCACTGCCTTGCCTGTATGGTTGTGGGCCTCTCTGGAGCTTCTGCAAGCTGGAGGCAGATCGTCATCAGCAGTGCTAAGGGAATGCAAGCTTAGATCATCTAGAGTCTCCACATCTGTTCCACCGACATCCTCTAAATATATTAGAGGCATATCCTCTGCTGGCTTTGCTCCTTGAATATCAAACTTCCTTAATCCTTTAACAAGTTCGTGCTCCTCAACTGCAAGGGCCAGAGCATTTATATCAGCAGACTCCTCACAAGAGGCATTGGAAGCATGCATGTTGCAGTTGGTGCTTCGCTGTGGATAATGGGGATTGGTGGTTGAGCCACCAAAGTGATTGGACTGCGCTGGACGCAACTGCAGCAGGTCACTACTTTTCCCTTTGGTTTCGGACTGTTGGTGTAAGTGCAAGGTATTTAAATTGGGATCTCTAGTTTCTTTGGATTCAGTCCAGGCTACATTGGGTCTTACTTGTCGGGTGTTTGCACGGGGAAGGCTGTTAAATTTATTGGAATCCTCTTCTTTTGAAATTTCCAGGAAACTCTGCAGCTCTCTGTCTGCAGTAATTCCCAGAGAAAGTCGAGAGCGTTTGGAATTGGGGTTTCTGTATGAAGGGCTTTGAGGTCTCTGCTGCAAGAAGGGAAGAAACTCTTCGAGTCCTTTTTTGGCCAACATTTCCACATCATTTTCACTGCTGCTCCGCCCAAAGCTTCCAAGCTCTCCAGCAGCCCAGGATCGACGTTTCTCCTCCAGCTCCTTTCGCCTTTGCAGATGATGAAGTTCCTGGATTTCTCGTTCCCTGTTTTCCTGACAAGGAAATGCATAAATCCATGTTACAGAGAACAACATTCTATGCACGAGAACAAGTTACACAGCTTTATCTTTCCTTTTACTTCCTCCTATCAAAGTTAGTTCCTACCGCTATCACTTTCTCTCCACCCCCAATACATACACACAAAAATTCACCATGGCAACCAGTCTGTAATCATTAACCATACGGACTGCAGTTCCCTGCATAACTAATGCTGGAGGCATATCAGTCCAATTAACATAAGAAAAAAATGCACAAGTCCCCACAGAGCCTGAAAATGTGATCTATCAAACCTAACTAGCTTTTATGTCCGAGCAAAGAATTGTTGCTGTATACAGAGACGTTCAAGTCCATGCTCAGTAGGTTTAGAGAGAGCAGTTTTATCTGTTGAGTAAACTTCCAGCTGAGCATTATATTCTTATTTTAAAACAAACTTGTCTGACAAGAATGCAGTCACGGCGTTCTCACATCCCCCCATATTACAACAACTGTTATTGAAGCAGCAAGTGGAGTTTCCAAGGGTTGCTGTTTATCCCCAACTTGAACATAACAGATTACAAATTTTGTGAAAAGACATGACTTGCATACAAAAGCAAACAAAAAAGCTTGCACAATGTCTCACGATCATTACGTAGACATCAACTGATGCCACTTCAACCTCATTCCGGTTTTGGATCTCTTGTTTGCTGTTGGCTTCAAAAATTGACAGCTACAGCACAGAAGTTGCCCCAGGCACGCTAGAGATTTTGGTAGCTAGGCTGAGGGGCTGAGGTTTAGAAAGACATAGAAAGAGGCAGTTTGTGTTTAAAGACAACATAGTAACACCTTTCTGCTATAATCATTAGCGGTGGTTTACTATGAACAACTACACTTCAGTGGACACCTCTAGACTTCAGATTTAATCTAAGTTAAACTTGAGAAAATAACCTGGAAAGTTCAACAGAAATGAAGAACCTGGTTTTCTTCAGTCAGTACAGCTGCAGCAAAAGAAGAGGAAGGCCTAGTCTTCATAAAGATTCAAAAATTAGTTTTCCAGCATGTTAATTTTGTTCTCAGAAAGCCTACATGGCTGTTTAAAAAAACTCCACACACCTATATTGATCTGAAGCACTGTTTAGTTTGATTTTCCCATTGTTGTGACAACAGAAGAACTGAACAACTATAAATAGTTGCCTGAAAGCTTCCAGTAAACAAAAGTCTAATGCTGAAGCTCTTTTTGATAAATGGGTTAATGTATACCTCTTAACTGGGATTTGAGATGACACAGGGCTGTGAAAGATAAGATGTGCTAGAGACCTCAGAAACTCAACAGCTAAGAAAGGACAAAGAAAAAACTTGCATTTCAGGAAAAATGTGACAGGGAGACTTCTTTCACAGGTATGGGATTACAGGATTAACTCTTGACTAAAGCTAAAGCTTAATTTTGAATATCCTATTATAAAGCCAAATAATATCTGCAACAATTTTTAACTATGTTCACGTTCTACGTTAGACACAGAACAGCAGAATATGTTGTTCTCACCCAGAATATGTTTATGGAGGTTTCATTCAAATGATAAACCTATTTTAAACACTCATGAGCACGTTCTAAAATTGCAAAAACAAAGTGTTTTTAACACGTGAGATATGCACAGTTGGCCATCGTGGTATAAACCACCTTTTTTGACTGCTGGCTCTGCTGTCCACATGTTACATTCATTTCTCAGAACTATAGTTCATTAATGTTTTAGGTTAATCTTCACAAAATACTTAGCAAGAAAATCTTTTTAGTATTTGTAATTAAGAGAGTAATTCATCATTTCTGACTAGTTTCTACATAGTTAAGAAAAGCAATCCCCATCGGGCCTTGGAGTAACAGCTATCCATTGACCACCCACATGCAATGTGTGATTATGAATTAAACCCTCAATTCCAAATGACTGAACACGTCCTTTGTAACATGCATGAAGTCACCTCTCACTAAGAAGTCTGCAAGCGTTACTACCATTTCGTTTAATATATTTGTGTATTATTCACACGTATAACCACAGTCTGGGTGGTAGAGGGCAAGCTAAAGGTACAACATGCATGTTAGCTGAACTTTCAGTCAGCTTGCTACTTACTAATCGGGAATGTTTTTCTCTCTTTCTAAACAAAAGATTTTATGAAAACTGCTGTCAACTGCAGATTACGTAAGGCAGAAAAACAAATCTGTGTATCCACCTAATTCATGCTAATTATAAAGTCCTAAAAATTATTTCTAACGATAGGTAGACTTTTCTAAACAAAAAATTGTAACCAATGCTGACACTTTTGTGAGTTTTCACCCACAAAAAGCATTTAAAAGACCAAAGTAGCCACTGCCATCACCATTTTGACAAATAGATCAAATACCACAAGATACAAAGCATCCCTTACACAGAAAACTATTAATTCATGCGAACCAGTATTTATTTCAAGAGAGTGAGAATCTCATTCTGGGCTCAACAGCCTTATGGCAAGCTTAACAGTGCTTACCTTAACAGCCTTGTTGAATCTTAAGCAGAAGTCCCTAAATATCTGGAAACATTCATCCAACTTCATAGTTTCTTTGTCCTCACAGAAAAAGTCAATGAGAGCATTTCCTTCCTTTTCTAATTCTCGTTTCTGGTGTTCTAGCTCCTTTAGATGTCTCACAGCAAACTGTAGAAAAGAATATACAATGGCAAACAGAATAATTTAAGTAACAACAGTAGAGGTGTATATTGGGAGCTTATGTGTATATTAGGAGCTCGTGTTCCATCCTTGAAGTTGTTACAGATGCCTGAAAATTAAGACTTTGAGGAAGAACTTCTACTAATCTAAGGAAACTTCCTGTCATTTCAACAAAATGAGGAAAGAAGGGCAAGGAAAATGCATCAGTCAACATTCAAATTCTAGTGAATAGGATACAAACTGGGCAAGAGTTCAGAACTTTGAGCAGCAGAACTGCTTAAAGGAATAACCACTGCATTTTTTTGTCTCCCCAGTCTGCATCACCAGCTGTTCAATGCCATCCTTGCACAATATCACATCTGAGAACATATCTGACTCAAAATAACCTGGTGGAGAAAGTTAATTTCCAGACAAATCAGTTTTCTGATACTAATTCACGACTCCCTGAAGATTTTTCATGCTGCAGCACTGGATTGTGAGAAGGCAACTGGAAGCACGAGTGACCACTTAAGACAACTTGCTGCCAGGAAGTTTCTTGGTAAATTATGCTGGTTGGGTAGGAACAAATCTGACTGGTTAGCATTTAGTGAAAAAAAAGAATGGATTGAAAATAAACTGGACAATTGACAAGAGCATACATAGAAAATAAGTTCTTCCCACATATTTCAGTAATTTATTCATGAGGATGAGATAATGAAAGCTGACTTTTAATCAGCTTGGTTATGACTTATAATTTGAAAACAAAAACCGGAAGTCTTTATGTAAGGTATGCATTTATAAAAAGATATTTTTTTTTCCACAACATTTTTTGGAATGTGGCCTAAACAAGGTTGTAGTGTTACATAAAACCAGCTATTAAATTAAAAACGAAAAAAAAAAAGCCAAACATGTCAGAACATAACATTAAAGAGTCTGGGTGCAATGGATTTAAGCCAATGATTCAGAGTAAATGAGGACAGCTATTTCAATCTTAACCCACCTCTTTCTTCATCACCTTCACATCTGAAAAACTACACTATTAACTATACTTGCAAGTTGAGAATCAGGGTGGGTTAAGTTCCAGATCAATATCTGTCTTTCTCTCTCTTTTTTTTTTTTTTTTTTTTTAAACTTGTAATAATTTTCTATAGCATGAAACAAAAATCATTTAATTGAAATGTAATGCATATTTCTCCGGGCATCACCACATATTTGGAAAATACCTACAACTTTGCTTCAAAGTTAAGCGCCATGTACATTAATATCTATGAAGTTATTGAGATACTGAAAAAGAAAAGCAGAATCTACCAAGCAGTGATGGTATGGCTTAGAATAATACACCCTGTGCAATGGGTAAATTAATACAGAAAACAGGCTTTTTTAGCATTCAAGCTTCTAAGAACCCCTCTTCAATTAAATATTCTCAGTAAAAACTCACATGGTCCAGCTTAACATCACAGCTGCCCAAAATATCTGCAAGTTAAGAACAGAAGTAGAGACCAACCCAAATTGTCTTATATTTTAACTACTGATCTTTGTCAGGCTTTTAACACACTTGCCCAACAAGCCTTGGGCAACATACACTCCATACCCCTCCCAGCAAAAACACAATCCTTCCAACTGTCTTACTTCACAAACACCATGTAGTTGGAACACCTCTGTACCACTGATATGGTCGACATATTAAAACAATGCTTCTGTTTATTGACATGTCCACACAAATTACTTTGAGCTGAGGAATGCTCCTATATTCAGATGACAGTAAAACATCAACACGGGTATCCTACAAACCTGCAGAAAGCTTTCCATCTGATAAAAGAGTTTTGGGTCTCGTCGGATGCTGTCTTTAACAGATCTTGTCTTGAAAGAGAGTGAGTGGAGCTCTGCTTCTACATTATCAATGGATAACCTAAAAATGCATATACAGAGAATGCTTATTGAGGAGGAGGAGTTGCCCTTAGGTTAGCCACAATATGCTTCAAAATTGATGCTCAACATGAAGTGCAACCTGGCTATCAAACAAGACCTACCTGTTCAGAATATCTTTCTAAAGTATAAATCGAAAGTTAGGAGAGAGATAAGCACATTTCTTCTTATTTGCAACTTAAAAAGATTCCCATGGGGTGTGGTTTCACAATTAATTCCAGCCAGTCCTACCCAGCTATACTGCCTGAAAGGGCAATGCCACTCTGCCAAGTGTTCTTTTTTCTCTCCCTGGGCACTCACTCATTTTCTAGATGGTGGTCATATCATACTGAGCACAGAAGATTAATCCGATAAAAGCATAAATACATTTCCTTCCAGATGGGTCATTTCCTTAGTCCATCTGACTATATGACCGTTCCAGTGCCAAAGATAGTGCAACAAGGAGTCACACTGCCAACCGGGGCTCCCATTTTGGCAACGGCATTTGGCATCATGAAATTGCACATTACTTTCTTCTAAGTTGCCACTTAGAAGACAGACTAAGAAGACACGGGCAACACAGCCCACAGTCTCAGCCCGGTAGTTGTAACATTTCATCTTTCTACCTCATACCAGCAGTGGAGCTGCTTCTGTTTTTGGGCACAGGTAACTCAACAAATCTAAGGCCACAGGAAAGAGCTCTCATCCGATGTAATCTGAGCTGTATCCTGGGAGACTTGTTTTCCATATGATGAGAACTCAAACCCAAATCTCTCAGTCATTTTGAGGATCAACACTTCTAAACCTATGGCATTTCTTTCACAGGAGAATTGAGCTTTGTCTATCAGCTGATGCATTACTGTTTCCAGAATGGTAAAACAAAAAAAAATAACAACTGCACATGCGTTCCTAACTACTTTCAATCAACAGCACTTAAAACAGTGAAGCTGAAAATACGCAGCCGACCAACTGAAGCACACATGGTGAGAGCATGGTGACAGCACGCATAAATAAATAGAATGCTGGAGTATTTTTCTGCGTACTTCAGGTAAGCACTCTGTGCTGGGAAAGTCTTATGTGTTTTTGCAAATGAGAAAAGGCGTAGACAATTCTGCTTTAGAAGGAGGATAAAGGACTATAGGGTTGAAAGGCAAGATAAAAAAAAAAAAAAAAAAGACGTACATAATGGTGGTTGTTTTAACATGGTCTGATTGGAAGGATTTACGAGCAATTTATACACGACAGCTGTCTCTCTAATAAAGAAAGATCTTCCTCACACCCAATTGTAAGACACGCATTTTGTTTTGTTTAATTTTCCTGTAGAATGCATCCCCTGAAAAGATTTCATCATGAGTTACAACAGAACATTTTCAACATTAACAAATGGGATCAAAGAACAAAATGGCTAGAAAAGTACCACCAATTTTCAGATTCTGTCTACTCCCCTGCAGTTTTCCAGGGGGCTTGAATACTGAGGGAAGCTACATTCCTCAGCAAGCAATAGGGCAGACTGCCAAGAAGGTGTGTGGGTTGGATGGCAGAGAGCCACACAGGTGGTCCATCAAAAATTTTCTGATTAACTGCATGGCCACTCCTTTCCTCAGAAGATTTCGGAGTTCTTTGCAGACATGACTTAATTTTTTATCAGATGTGAGAGATTGGAGCAATTTTACAGTTCAGACAACAATGTAAATAGAGTGCCCAAAGGTCAAGGAGTAAAGAAGTAGTGAACTGGGAACAGAACTCCAGGATCACTAGCTTCCAGTTTTGTGCTTTAGATCACAACATCTCACAAAAGCAAGTACAGTTATCTAGGTATGAATTAGATTAACATTATGCAGCTAAAGACAATGATGTGAACTTGCAGAGCCCCCAAACCTTTCAGATTTTCCACCCAAGACCGAAACAGAGAAGCAAACCAAATATAAAATATCTAGAAGAAGCCAAGGCCAGCACTTATATCAGAAACCAGACTTGCAAGAATGCTGTAGACTGCTCAGAGACAGATGAAAGTTGTTTTAAGGAAAAAAAAAAAAAAAAGCATAATTCTGATCTCTTAAAAGCAGCATATATGCACACGTTATTTGACAGAGACAAAACTGCAAAACACCTACGGAGATCACGTCAGAAAAAAACCTTATACCCGAAGGCACATTGCAGGCATACTTCTGCTAGCAAATGGAAATGAAGCCCTCAAAGCTACAGTAAACATTTGTAAAGATCTCAGGTTTTGTGCCAAGACTGTTTTGAATAAACCTAATTGCTGCACGAATCAGAGTTCCAAGTCACAGTTTAACCATAAGTTTTCAGGTTTCTCTTGACTTACCTGGCAGCCTCATGAACATCCCTAATTTTCTCTGAAAAGTTGAGAAGAGCAGCATCTTTCTTCTGGGCTTCCTGAAACAAACAGAACAAAGCCAAAACATACACAAGCTATTAACATTCCATTGCCACAAAGAAACACCTAGAAGTCCAGCAGTTCTAAAGCCTCTGGGGGCATACTTAAAGGTTTCTCTCCGTGCTCTTTCTTCCATCTCAATCCTAACACAATTCAGCAGAAAATACTTCTTTAAAGAAAGACAAGGATCAGAACTAGAAACAAACAACAATTCCATTTTGCAATGCACAGCAATAGCAGCTTCTACCACTGAACACAAAAGACACCTATACTGATAGGGAATGCTAGAGAAAGGACAATTTACTGATGGCCATTGTTTGAGGAGATACAAACATCAGTTAATGCTCCATTGTTACCCAACTAGTAATCTCTTAAATCAGTTTGTATACAGTTAAGCCAAGTCACATATAGAAACATTTAAATTTTAAAATCAGCAAGTTTAAAAATAAGAAAAAATAGCTGAAAACAAATTTTAAAAAAGGTCACAGCAGCTTTAAAAGCACTTGTTAGTCATCAAGGGTGGAAAAAAACAACAAACAACAACAAGGAAATATGCTGCTGAAATGATTCAGCAAGAAGAATAAGAAGCCACATCTACAGTATAAAAATTCAGGACAGTAAGAGAACTACCACAGTGACGAAGTTAGACAAAGGTAAGATTCTACATGAGATTAACAACTCAAGTTTGCTACGGATTTCCCATGGATAGGATGGCCAGACATAGGGAAAACAGTGAATTTTGTGGTTGAAAAGCAAACATTTAAATCCAAGTCGTAAGCCACTTTATGGAGACACATGGCTCCTTCTGTTCCTGATTATCTATGGCTCCAGATTTGTATCAGTTACTTATACCAACAAAATAGTTTTCATATATACCAGTGCAACAAAATGCAGCAGACTCATCCCAGGTTTGTTGGCTTTTGTATCCGCCAGCTTGAGGAGTGATGACAGCTTAAATCCAACAGCATTGCCAGCATACCCTCCCTAAAAAGAAATGAGCAAACAGTTGCGGTGTGTGAAATAAATGGACTGCAATACTAACAAGGAAGTCTGGTCAATCAGCTGTCCACATTCTGGATGTCACTTACCGCGTTCATAATATTCCCAGCCTGAAGGACCAAGTGCAGTATGGAATGCAGCTCCTCACAAGTCATTAGCTCTGTAAGGAATAGAAAATTGCTGTCTAACAGTTGTTTGTTTAGCAATACGTGCAGAGTTGCCAAACTCTTCAAGCTTTCAAAGATGAGGATTTTTATTTTAACAGGATACTACAGTGAACTGAAAATTGGGAAAAAAAATATACTCTATAATTCAGAGTCTCAGTCACAGCTGGCAAACCTCATATACATGTTCAGACTTCAGCTCTGCAAGTGTAGTATTTCCAAGGCAACCCATGGCAGCTCACAAAACATTTGGGGTCTAATCCTGCAATGCGCAAAGTATCTTATGCAAGTACCCTTACCTCCTACTAAAATTAGTGCAAGGCAAATGTTCTGCACCTCACAGGGTCTGTTTGCCATCTGTCAGGATTGGGCTAGGAACCATTATTCCTTTTAGGAAACTCAGCCATCAGGTGTCAAAAGACGCCAGGCAATGTTTAAGTTTTCAAGACGTACCACCCCACTGCCACTATGAATCACCACTTTATTTCTATATGATAACCAACTTGGAGTGACATTTATTTCACTTTAGTGGCATCAAAGATGATTCAGCACAAAGTTCTATTCAGTGTGAAGCAAAGCCAAATGGAATAAAACTGGTACTTAAAGGTTCTCCATCAGAAGCCTGCTCTGCACACATGCCCTTTTTGCAAAATGCACAGTACTGCTTTATCTGAATTCATACACTTCTTCATCTGCACATAGGAACACCTGCTGAGGGCAGCACCTTAGAAATAAGATACAGAAATCCAAAACTGTTGAGAGTTAACAAATGAGCATTACACAAATGGCACAGTAAACTAAGTACCTGCAAATTCATAAATCACTGTATAGCAAGAAAAATAATGTAAGCTGTTTTTAATGTAATAAATATGTTTTACACTGATTAACATAATAGAACATAGAATCCTCTTGATTACAGTTTAAACATTTTAAAGAAGTATTTTACCACAAAGTTCACATTTTACAATTCCTTAACCCACATTTAACTGCTTAACATAGTACACTATCATTTTGGAGGCAGACAGCCCTTGTATCTTTGGATTTCAGTATTAGCAGGCTAAAAACATGTAACTAATTACACAGTCTTTGATCTAACAACATAGAGGTGAGAGAGCAAGGGAGAAGAAAGAGGACAGAATACAAAAGGGAACACCAAATTTCATAAGGTAAATAAGAGAAAGCAATATCTAAAGACTCTGCATAGTGAGAACCTGCTCAGTGTCATTATGGGATGCATCCATTTGCAGGCTAGATGAGAATCCACCAAGCTATTTAGACCATTTTAACCCTGAGTGATTATCAGCGTTAGAATTTAAGTAAATGTTCTCTCAGCTTAATTACAAGGAAAGAAACCTGGTAGATAGGAATAGAAAAGTAGACAGAATTCCTAAACAACTTCAGGCTATCAACAAACCCTGAAGTGCAAAGACCAAATGGAAAAGTGCACACGAGTTCGAGTGGACTCAAAACAGGGAAGCTCAGTCTGATTTGCATGACTGGCCTGATGAAGGAGTTGGAGACCAAAGTGTCTCGTCTGGAGGGAATGAATTCATCAGTTCCCAAATGTCCTGGGTGAAGGACATGAAGGACAATAGGGTGCGGCTGCTTTAATGCACAACATATTCCATCACATGTGTCTGTTGCTCAAAACAAAGTACAACAATTTCAATGAGCTCCCAATAAAAGGTCAAACTCAAACCTCAGCTTAAGGTAAGGGATGCTTTCCTGAGACAGGAGGACCAGTCCAATCCTCGCTGTTGGGAAGAACACAACAATTTTTTCCCCTTTTCCATCACTAGAAATGACTACCCTAAGCACTAGTGCTCATAGTTGAATTATTTTTAGTACTGTGCCTTTCTGCCCTACTAGAAGTAGTTTAGATAATATCACTGAATTTACCAGCAGGAAGCAGGACTTTCTTACTAAGGAAAAAGACAAATAGGTAACTCACGGTGTCTGAAAAGGTTAGTATTAATAATAAACAAAATTAAGAAATGAGTAATTATCATGCAGAGTACAAGACACCAGATTAATTTAGGAATAACCAGTTGGAACATTTCAAAGCTTGTGAAATGCAGAGAATATAAATTCAACAAAAACAGTTTTTAGCTCATCAATACTGCAATCTCAAAAGGCAACTGCATATAGAGAAATTTCAAAACTATACAGTGATTTTCACTGTACATCTCTGAATGTGAGCAAAGAAGAGTAACGACTGGAGTCAGTCACAGTGTCAGTGATGCATGAATGAGCAAACTGCAGTCAAAAGACAATGGCTTGCCCTACTTTAGTCATGGACACTTTGGGTTCTGTTGGTACGAGATACACTGTTAGTATCTTTGGTCACTAACTAGTGAGTCCAAGGTCTCCAGACTTTTTATTTTGGAAGCAAAGATTCACCAGGCACACCCTGATGGCGTTTGTCAGAGGGGAGTTAGCTTCTTTTTAATTGCCAAGGTACCTGAAATTCAAGCTCTCGTCTTCATAATGCAGACTAATTAACATGCTAACAAAAACAAGAGTATTATACGTGTCCCAACATGCTTAATTACCTTTTGTTGCCTGTCTTATAATTTTCATGTCATCCTGTAGAGAAGCACAGGAGGGTGAGAACTCCCTCTCTAACACCATGGCTTCAATCCTAAGAGCATAGCTGGAGTACACAAACAAAAAGGTTTAGAACTGACAGCCAAAAGAGAATACATAATGAACAAAATAAACCTAGCATCTCCTTACTTTGGCACCTGGATTAGTAAATACATGAAGGAATCAGCTTGAGACAGTTTTGATACATCTCCATCAAAGGCTTTTAATTTCTTCACCTGGAAAAGAAAAAAAAAAAACACTAGCAAAAAGTCTTATGGAAGATCAAGATTAACTTGATTCTGGAAGGAAACACCCAGAAAAACAGTAAATTTAGCAAGAGTTGAGAGAGTGTGCTCAATGGTTTCATTGCCCAAAGTCCTGTAATTTGCACACATGGTAATCAGAAAAAAAAATAAAACCAGTAACATCACTCTCCTCCTAAATACCTAGCTAAATAATCTGATGGAATAAACCTGGTGCCATCACTCTGTCATTCATCCATGTCCCCAGCTATTCCTTCACACTCATATTCACTCAGTGTAAAAAATAATGATTGGCCTCTTCACTACATTTAGAACACCCTGTTTGCCAATGTCCCCAAGAAAGTTGGCTCTTTTCTGTCTCACTGGTCCATTTGCCATTCTCTAGCTGAATTTTTGTTCTGTCAGAAAACAGCTGCTTAAGTGATGATCTGAAAAATGATTCTCAACTCTCCAGCAACTATGATATACACTTGGGCATAACCTATAGTATTGGGTGTATTTTAAAGCAAACCGTGTTCAGCATTTTCAGCAAAGGACAGACTAAGTCTCTTTGGTACAGTGCAGCTGTCTCCCAGATACCTGATTCAACCATCTCGTATAAAACTCCCTTAAAGGGTAAAACTTCATGCTCTTGAGTTTTTTGGGTTTGGTTTTTTTTTTTTTTTTTTCATTCCCACGAAATAATTTAACAACAAATGCAAGGATGCATTTTGAAGTTCTTTGTGGTCAGTGCTTTGAGAAGAACATTTACATGTTAAGGAAATATCAGTGCATTCATTTTGTCAATCTTCCCTCCCAGCTCCATGAAAATCCATATATTTGCATGATCTACAAGCCACTCATCTGCCCACGTACTTAGTATTTGTTTATAGTGAAGAAATGGAATATATATGCACATATATTTAAGTATAACTGGGATTTCTTCCACATTTCCCAACACAGCAATCACATCCAAAAGCAGAGCTCACTCACAGTTATGCCATTTCTTCATCTAACCAACTTCACATCCACTGTCAGTTACACATTTCCACTGATCAGCTCACCATCCCTCCCCTTTACAGTGTTACAACTAAGGCCCACCCAGATGGGCTACAGTTTGAGGAAGCACATTCAGGTACAGCATATTCAGGAACACTACATCAGGACATCAATAGTTTCCAAGCTGCTCAGATTTAGCCAGATACCAATGAGTTCTTTTAAACATCAGGTTCCAAATTAATCACTTATTTTTCTGTTTTAAAATTTTTTTCTTTTTTTTCTGTTTTAAAAGTTTTTTCTGTGTTAAAAATTCAAAATAAATAAGTTATATATTAACTTTATAACTTTATATATATAAGTTACATATATAAATAAAATGGAGGAGAACATGCTATACTAAATCAGAAATTTAAGATGAGTTCTGGAATAACAGAATAAAAGGATTTTTAAATCGCATTGTCCTGCTTCACTTATATTCTTTTTCCATACCATACAAATAATAGAATTTTTGAGAGCGTATTAGTAAAGAGAAGACAAACATTGGAAATTGGATCTGGAATAATAAAACTTCTTTTTCATACTTTAAAACAAATTAAGAAAAGGAACCCACTAGTAACAGAAAAGGAGAATTCTAATCAAAAGAGCTATTTTTATTCAAGCTTTTATATCTAACTTGATTTTCTTACCTGCCATTTAACTCAAGATACTCAGACAAAAGCTCCTTCTAAAGATAAACTGCATGCCATTTATTTGAGGCCTGAGAAAAGCCCTAATTAACAGAAGCACTCAAGAAGCCTGACAACGAAAAACAGGAAAGACTAGACCTGACATCCTTGATATTTCTAAGGTGTTAAAATACGCAAGAAACAAGACAAACACTTTTTCCCTCCATTATGAAGCGGTGGAGGAGAAATAGTAGATATCTTGAACTTTGCACGGGTGGTTTTTTAACCTTCCCAAAAAACAATGGTCTACCTGTTAAACAACAAAACCTGCAAGTTTTCTAACTTTAATTGAAGACGTTGCAAAAACAGAAGTTTGCCTTAAGATGACACAAGCATTTAGGTTTTAAGAGGAAAAGAGAAAAGAAGTACAACACCACCCGCAAATCACCAAGATCAAGATCAGGTAACCACAGTCATTTATAGAAAGGTATAATTTTAAGATTTAAATGCACAAGAAGTAAAAAAAAAAAAAAAAAAAAAAAAGTCCTGAGATATTCACATAAATATTAACTTACTCATGCTGCCTGTAATACATTTACATTTTGACAGTACTTTCTTTTGACAATAAGTAGCCACCAATGTTATCTACGTGAAATGTTAATGGTGCAGCGTGAACTTTGTTCCTGAGATTTGAATGTTGAAGCGTTTTATGGACACTGGATGAAATTCACTTTCTATCAACCCATAGTAGGAAAAATGACTGGAGAGATATGAATGAATCCACCCAGAGGAATTTGCTGATAGAAGCAAAATGAAAGACATTAACTCAGCTGCTTTCTGATCGGAATAAAAATAAAATAAATAGTAACAATAAAAAAGGCAGATGAGTGAGGTGATTTCTTACATTTAAATCGTCTGGATGTGAGACTGAATCCTATGTTAACTCCATCTTAAAACTCTAAAAACTTAGGGGAATGGTTAAGGTCAGGTAGGTAAACTTTTTCAGAATCATTAAGGTTGGAAAAGATCACTAAGTTCACTTAGTCCAGCCACCAACCCATCCCCACCATACCCATTAACCATGTCCCTCAGTGCCACATCCACATGGTTTGAACACCTCTGGGTGACTTCCCCACCTGCCCAGGCAGCCTGTGCCAGTGTCTCACTGCTCTGAGAAGAAATGTTTTCTAATATCCAACCTGAACCTTCCCTGGTACACAACTGAAGGCCATTTCTTCTCATTCTATCGTTTGCGTGCATTTCCTCCCTACTATAGATTTCACAATCAAAAAAGATCAGTTCTTCCACCTCTTCCGTCAGGAAGCAGAAAATAAACAGTTACTTGACTTAACTGACACTACCTAAAACTAAACAAACAATTCTTGAACCCCAAAGCTAAAAATGACTCAAATGGGCTTTGGATAGCTGCCCTTCATCTTCCAAGGGAGGCTGCACAGAAGCCCACGGGGGCTGCCTCTTCTCTCTGCAGACATGTTGTCTAGTTCTTCTTAAAGAGAACCAAGACTGCCCAATGGCTCCCACAAGTGGGATACCAATCACGACTAGGAAGTGCTAAGAAACTATGGGTATTGACAACAATGTTGTCATTAATCATGTTAAAAGATAAAACAGGTTTATAATTAGTGCAAGAACACAAAAGAGCTTAAAAAAAATGTGGTTTATTTTAAAGTTACAATGAATAACTCATACTTTTCTAGCCTTGACCTCCTCTCACCAAGCATAACAAAATCTTTTCCACAACAGTAGCAACCACGTAACAAGATACAGCGGCGTAATGCATACATGCAGGACAGCCTAATTATATCGTATGCTCATCTCTGTATTACTCAAATTGGGCAAAGAGCTACTAATTTTTTTTTTTTTTTCATTATATTTGTATATGGAATAAGCATTCGCACTGTTCATGCATGCCCGTGCACATTAAGTCAGATTTTAGATACAGGAGGTTTCTCACGTAAGTAATTTGCCTCATTCTAAAAGCAGTTATGAAACACTGAAAGCCTGACCTTTTAATTGATTTGTAATTGGAGTAAATATGTCCATTGCAAATGTCTCATCATTCCTCACAGATAGAAAAGCTACTGCGCTCCTGCCTCTCACGTTCTCAGACATTTTTCAGTTACCAGCAGTACTCACAAGCAGCAGGATTTAACACAAAAACAGGCACGTTGCACAAAACAGGTACGTTGCACTCCTAACCAGAGACCCACTATCTCTGAAGTAGAGTATAAGCTAGCACAAAACTCATCCCAATATCAGCCCGTAAATAAATATCTCCCCACATGTCAACCAAGTAAGAGAATAATTCCCCATATTTAAAATAAATAAAGGCAAGCGCAGTGGTCCTGAGGAGTAAACACGTTCCCTGCTGTTGGCTTTGAGTGCGGGGACTTTGTTTTGTTTTGTATTACTTCCATGTGATTGCAAATACCCATGGGCACTAGAGAAAAACATAAGTGAAAAACACCAAGACTCAAGAATGAATCACTGAGAAATTATCATAGAATCATAGAATCATAGAATCACCAAGGTTGGAAAAGACCTAAAAGATCACCCAGTCCAAGCGTTCACCTATTCCCAATAGCTCCTACTAAACCATGTCCCTCAACACAACATCCAGTCTTTCCTTGAACACCCCCAACAAACAAAATTAAAACACAAGGGCACGTGCGAAAGCAGCTAATGTATTAGGTGGTGAGATACCACAAGGCTTATGCCCAGGTAGTGGCACGCCTCTCTCAGCTAATGGTAAAAACAAACTGAAAAAAACTTGTAGTGAAAAAAGGTGAAAAAAGGAAGAAGGAATGAAAAATCTGAAGGATGGCTAGCCATGTACACCACTGGCTGAATAAAGAAGGAGGAGACAGTTATTATACAAACATGGCACGAAAAGCGTAGAGCTGACAGACAGACAGCCCAGTAGAGCAGGTGACAGATGACTCGGGTTTTAAAACAGAATGTAAGAGCAAAGGACAGACTTGAAACACTGTGAAGGAAGAGTTGATAACCTGGGCGTGCATTATGGGTGAGCTCATTAGCAGTATAACACACTGGATATTTAAAACACAAATTCTGGCTATTCTAGCTTATTAAACACTGGACTCCCTCAATTTTTTCCAGTCTGGGCCTGCTGAACAGCGCAATGATGTGCAAATAAAAGAAGCTAAAAGCTTCTCTGCTTTGGAAAGGATGCCAGTAAGTGACAGCTGTCAGCTGTTCTGACAGGAGGCAATTAAAAGACATATCTAGGAATCTATTCAGAAGTAACACATAAGAGAAGGCTGTTGCTTCAGCTATGACATAGGCTCCTTGGAAAACAGTAAGTGCTGGAAAAGGGGTTAAGCAGAGGAGATTCCAAATAGACATTTCCTCCTCTTACAAAACTGCTAATCACGGTAAGGCACAAACAGCAGGATTTCTAACAAGGCTCGCAATAACAGTGAGCATATCAAGAAACATTTAGACCTCTCCTTGGTCTATTTTTTTAGCCACTCTACTATGGCTGCTCTGGTGCCATTCACAGCCCCAGACAGAACATGGAATGGAACCCTGTAGCAAGATCTGGGTTTGCCAGCTTCAAGAACTTGTCAAGCTTTTCAAATTAAACATTTGAAAATTCCTCAGCATTTTCAGTATGACAGAAGGGCTTCACAGCACCGCCAATATTTTAATAACGGACAAAGACAACCAGCAAAGATCCTCCATTTGCCACTTACACAACCATTCCAACAGTTTTCATAGCTAAGAAAAGAGCAGAAAATTCCTGGTACTGACACCCATTTCTACATGTAAAGAGCTGCCACAGTACAATTCTGCAAAAAGAATAATCTTAAAGACAACAGAGGGTAAGGCTATTTGTTTGCCTGGGTGTTTAGCTCCCATTTTCAGAAGGCTGTTTCATCTCAAAGACACTGGAATGCCTCTGCCAGGTGAGATAATATGGACTGAAATGGTATAAAATGGGTCGCATACGCCAAACCAGTGACTGGGATAACATTGAGGTAATGTGACTTCATAGCATAACACTTTCAGATAAGATAAGATTAGAGTATAAAGCTGTGTTTATCCACACTAGATAAACTGCAAAGGCTGTTGGTCAAAATGTAGGAATGAGCCGTCCAGAGCTGCCCTGCCTCCAGCTATGGCCAGGAATGGTGCTCCTCCCTCTCTGCTTTCACTTTGTCAGACCAAAGGTTTATAGTAACATATAAAAGAAAGAAGACAGCTCCAAACACACTGCTATCAGGGTGGAGCATATGACTGGCAGAGGGTACTTGGACCTCATTCCAACTTGCAAGACAACTGTGCTGCTGGGAAACGTGACTTAAATAGCTGAGCTGCTGAAATGAGCATGCAAAGGGGAACTGCAGAAGGACACCCATGGTCATACCAAGACAGGTTTAGAACTGGTAAATGAATAAAAGCTATCTGTCTGCCTAGGCTCTGCTCATAGTAATTCTTAACTCCTACAACAATAGAGCAGGTCTGTAAAAGAATGGGAAGTATTCAGGGGTAATCTCAGAGACACCTGGCTGAGTACAGGTGCAACGCTCTGCAGGACACGCCAATGACAGTGCTGTGCCAAAGCTGTCATGTGGACCACTAGCTTGAAAAGAATTGATGAACTATTAAACCAGAAAGGGTACACCAGAACAAATAGCATCCCTTCATCTAATATCTCGAGTGATTTGGGATTATTTCCTTGTATGTACCATTCTGATGCCTTCCCCTTAAAAAACCGTGAAAAAATATTCCAGGGCATAAATATTCCAGGATTCAGATTAGGAAGCAGATAATAAACTCACAAAAAAGAAGGAAGCATGCAAGGAGAACAATGAAAATAAATTTAGAAGAAAAAAAAAAAACAAACAAACAAACAAAAAAAAAAAACCAACAAGACAAACAACAAAAGCTCTAAGGCATCTAAAGAGAAGGATTTTTTTTAACTGACTACACTAAAATTCCAGGAGCCAGAAGTACCAAATGAGTTACAGGGCCCACTTACTCTTCAAGAAACTGCATTATGAGGACATGAAGGCACTGAAACACCTTTCCATTCCAACAGCAGCAATAGTCCATCACATGACATCTCCCTGCCCTGCCCCAGCTCTAGCTGTGGTGCTTCACAGAGCTTTCCACAACGCAGTGAAAGCTCCCAGTGAAACAATTAAAGGGAGAATAACAGTGGGGAAAGGGGTCTTTCCTTTTCCTGACAGTGAGCAAAGAGATCTCTGAAGCATGGAACTAATGACATACAATACAAATATTTGCACACAGGGAACAAACTTCTTCTCAGCCTTCCCTTGAGAACAGCAATAAATCTAACACTTAATGCCCTGTGATTTCTCATACTCCCCTACACCACAAAATCTCTTCTATTCATTCATCAAATGTCTCCATAAAAGCACTTCTTAAGTGCTCTGGACTATCTTGATAGGTAGGCTTGTTGTCAAATTGCCTGATAGGAAATACAACACCTACATCACATTGGAGCATGCTCTTCAAAACGTTTTCTACTTGTGTTAAAATATGAACCAACTCTAGACAAGAAAGAGGAAAAGAATGAAATATACCTTCCTTTCAGTCTATTTTGCTCAGAACACAGTTAACTAGGAGTCACTTTCTCTTAAGCTCCAATGTTTTCCTCTGCCTGCCTCTTTAAGAGGAAGAAAACAAACTGTTTAAACATAGGAATATGCACTGAAATTCAAACAAAGAGGAAAGGGTGAACAGTTTGAACTCCCAAAATCACTTCCATTCTTTTTTTCAGATTACTTTTGTACTTGCTGACACCCTCCAAGTTTAAGAAAAACAAAAACAAAAAACCGTTAAGAGAACAACATAACACTTATTTTTCTTTCTTATGAGATTCCTTGCAAAAATAGCTCAATTTAAGGCAATACACTAGACAGTTTCTGTGTGTCAGACTGGATCTGAGATTTGCTGCTGCATAGGGGAAACACCGCTTGGACCGTATGACCTTGAAGTGGTAAAGTGTGCGTGCATTGAGGTTGATCTATGAGTGGATGTTAACTAGCAATTTCCCGGGTTTCAGTCACTGCTTTGATGTGAAGCAAACAAGCAATTCTAATGTTAATTTTCTCAAATCTGTGGTATACATTTCTCTCGAGTACGTACTAATGGGTCAGTGTAAATACATGAACAGACAAGGAACTGTGCATCATTAAGCAGGGCTTCGCCTCCTTAGTCATCTGAATGGGCTTGAAGGGTGGGACCGGGAGGGGAGAAAGCAGCACCTGTATCTGCACGGTATCATGGCCTAGGGACAGAGCAGAACGCGCTGCTGGTGATTCTGCGTCTGCTACCAGGTCTCCTTTGGAGCACAGAGCAATGTTTGCAAGTTCTATGGCTGCTGCACAGAGAAGCCTTTCTGCACTTGTTGGAACCCGATGATCCAGGCCAAGGAGCCAAGAGATCCCATATGCACCAAACAAGCAGCAAACCAGAAGAGAGAACAGCAGAGGGCTGCTCATATGCAACAGGGAACCATAAGGCAGATGCTAAAGAAGTAAAGCTTCATTCGTTTGCATTAGGATATACTTTGATTCTGAGTTTTCTACTCTGCACCCAAGAGCATTCCAACTCTTGGTAAAATATTTAAGGGACACAAACTCCCAAGGGACATCAGAGAAACAAAAATACTTTCTTTAAGCAGTGCCTCAAAGGTAGGAGAAGTTACTAGATGTGAAGGGAACAACTATGTTGCAACTTCCATACCAAGTGTAAAACACAGATTAAACCTCAGCGCTTGGTGGTTTCCTACACCTGAACTCAAGGTGACTTTACATCAAAATAAAACACTTCATGTTGGAATGCCAGGCAATAGCATTCTGCAATGAAAATAAGCTCCATGCAAAACTATCATTTACCTCCTCTGCTTCTGGTAATAATTTAAGGAACTCATTCAGCAATTCAGAAGCGTAGGGCTCACTTCTTCCATGATAAATATCTTCAATGATGGATTCAGCAGACCTGGAAAAAACAATGGAGTATTCACATTTCTAACACTTGTAGGGCAAATAGTCACATAAATTGAAAAAAAAAAAAAAAAAACAACCCATGCCTGTGCTACTCAAAGGATTATAATGAGGTTATCAGTAATGGTGTTCACAGTAGTATTATTCTAACACTGCTTTCAGTGATGCCTTTACAAGAGGGTAACAACAGTGAATAAAGATAGCATTGAAACAGCTTACTCTCAAAAAAAAAAAAAAAAAAAAAAAAAAAAAAAAAATCCTCACCTCTCTTTTAACCCTGTCCCAGTTGAAACCAGGAAAAAACCCTTTTTTATTAACTCTTTATAATGAAATAAAGGCAATGAAAAGAAGCTTTCATGCAGTATTACATGATATATGTGGGATTCATTGAACTGCACCTGAAAACTCACTTCAACTGGTTAACAAAAACAAAATCTGGATGTTTGGGGCTAAATGATAATGGCACTCAAAGCTAAACACATTTGCACACAAATTCAAGATGTAGTCACTTATGACAACTCTTATAGAGCTGCTAACTCTGCAAGAACAGAGCACGGTATACTCTACATTTGATGACAACTACAAAGATTAGTTTGCACTTGCACCAAGGAAAAAAACCCAAATCTTACTTTTTGAATTGTCTGAGAAATATCCCAATGTTCATACTTCGTTTTGCATCCAAAATGGAAACCTGAGAGAGAGAAAGATTCATCAACCAATACTTAAGAGAAGAGCATACAATGCAGGTGTCATTCCTTAAAATGCAACAGATAATTGCACATGGTTATCATCAAATCATAAGCAAAATGACTACAGAGTGATTTCTAAGCAACAAAGGCCAATTACAGAACCAGTTTTTTTTACCTGGGAAATTGATTGCCCACCCACAGTGCCTTTTTTCAAGCTAAGTGTAAAAACATAACAACACTTATAGAAGGAAGGAATCAAATTCTATTTCATTACAAAGCAAAACCCATTCCTTATTTCATAACGTTGTACCTATGAAACATTGCTTATTAGGCAGTACGTTGTACTGAATTTGAAGGTCGTGCAGTCAGCTGGCATCACACCCCCAAATGCGTGTATTTCAGGAATTATGCAACAAATATAAGGATAGACTTTCTCTACACAGCCCTGATTTAATTCACATCAACAGTCACGTTGAGCAAACAGAAAAATCAATCATTCAACCCCGAATCAAAACCTCAGACAGATGACATTCAAATCTATGTGCATTATCCAAAATGAAACCAGGAGACCACAATAAAATAGTAGCCTCCCTTCACACTGATGATTCACCAGAGAAAAAGACTTTTTCTTACTCTAACAGCATACATGTGAAAACCTGAGATGAAAGGCACTGTTAAAGAATCACGTCCTTAAGGTTAACACAGTCAGAGCTATTTTGTGGCAACAGCTACAAAAATCGTGAGGTTTAGGAGGACAAGAGCACTGTTACATGTTGACAGTACCACCCGACTGCTACAATAAATCAACGCAGTACACAAAGATGTTCAAGACTGTTGGTGGGCTCACGTGATGTTTGAGGTTTTGACAAGCAGAAAGGTGCTTTGACCTCCGTGACAGGGTAACGCTTGGAAACACGTCTGTAAATGAAAAGCTGGCATTGACAAGGAACTGAACCAGCCCACAGTCAGCCGTTTAGTGAAAATGTAGGTATGGCTCATGTGCTATCCCCAAAGTACTACAGCGTAACTCCAGGAGACAGCCTCCTTAGGTGCTGCAAGTAAATGAAACTAATTCAAAAGTTTTCCAAAATGTTGCAATTTCCTCTCTTTTGAAACTGGTAAAGACTGGAGAACAGAAGAAACAGGAGAGTATTCCATTAGATAATTCCTACTAGAACAGTTTCAATTAGCTAACTGCCAGCCTGAAACCCTTCAATTTTAGCATTTGCAAAGATAAGAGGACAGATTGTGGTTTACTCTCTTCTTATCTCGGGAGCTGAGGCCCCCAGATCATTAAGGAAAGCCCCTTACATAGGGCTGGTTCAGCTATCTCTTCCCTCACAGTATTCTAATCTTTTTTCAAATGCAGAGACCTCTCAGTGACCTCTGCAGCCCCAGCCTCTAATTGCCCCGCTCACTGCAAATGCTCTGATTTCCCGGTACTAGTTTAAGCCTGCAAGTTCTGCCACCTTCATTTTAGCTTTGGGCTCGGTTTTTGCTCTTAAAGCAAATTCAGAATTAATCTTCTGTACATACTTGCAGTCACTAACCACCACGCTAACCATTTCCTGGGAAAACTGCTTTCCATGGCACTGCTCAGGTGTACGGGACAACCTCAAATCAAACTAGAGAACTTTTTCATGTCTTCCCTTGAAGATAAAGAACAGATTATAAGATACACAGCTAAATCTGCCTTATCAGCACAACATGTCAGAACTGTCTTTACTGTAAGTACAAGGACCTTTTTGCTCTGGGTGTGTACTCCAGATTTTCATACTTTCTATTTCAAGCACACAATCAATAAGTGTATGGCTCACTTTTCAGTCATTCCTTACTTGCTGTTCACTTTAAGATTATCAAAAGTTTGAAAAAGCTGACATTACTCTGCTGTCTTGCATAAGTTTCCAGATGGGAATGTGAGGACAATGTGAAGGGGGACTCAGTAGGTACACCATAAATACATGCTCCTATCCGTGCACAAAAGCACAGCACTTTCCACCTCATGTTCCACAGCACCATGCTACCTATCAGATTCAGAAGCTTCCCCATCGAACTTCCACTTCAATTTGTCCTTGCAGAAAGCTGCCTGCATGTTTTTTCCTCCCAAGTGCTTTTTACCCTTCAAACATGACCTTAGCTTCTGAGAAAGTCTACTCCTATCTCCTGCTCATACACACCTCCAATGCTGGTGCCAGCACCCAGGCTCTGCAGCTCACTGGACACTTCTGCAAGCCACCAGATCACACTGAAATAGCAGAAAAATATTCCAGTAGAAAACAAGCAAAAATCCCCAACAGCATGGTACCAAGCAGCAGACCAGTTCACAGAGGGCCTGAGGATGACCAAAGGCAGCACGTAGATGAGGAACTGGAGCTGAGGGCTGGCACAGGGCAGTGCAGCTCGCTGGGTGGCCACCAGCCCTCCTGCCCCCCGCTGCCAGGATGGCCACAGCCTGGGAAAGCAGGTGCTGCACTGCTCCCAACCGTGGGGAAAGTAATTTGCAGTTGGTGTGTAAACATAATTCTACAACCCCTGTTTTTCAGACTCAAATTACGTGAAACCATAGGGGCAAATTAAGCTCTTAGGGAAACATGTTAATTAATCTCCTAAGGGTTTGGGGAAGACTTGTTTATGGAAAGGAAAGCGTGTGTTGGAGGAGTTGGTCTCAAATCTCAAAGAGGCTTCTGTTATAATGATGATGTTTAGTAGTGAGCCTCCAGAACTGAGATTCCAAAACCTGAACTAGGTACCTCATCTGCCTGTGTAAAGCACCGAGGAGTCAGGAACTAAAAGGACATGCAGTCCTGTAAGGGTAAGAGAAGGCTTCTTCCAGAACTGCCCACAATTCTATGACTTTTCTGCAGGAGGCACAAAACCCATTTCCCTTCTGTCTCCAGGGGAACCCTCAGCACTGGCTGCAGAGTCCATCTTCGCTGCTCCCACTGAAGGGACACTGCTATACAGAGAGCAAGGAGTCAGGGGAGCAAAGGCTCTGCCCATGCACAGGTGCATCATGCTGGACAGATTTTCTTCAGGTTTGGAACCGAGAATTCTTCAACTTAGGCATGTGAAAATTTGCTGTTGACATACTACAGCAACTAACTAATCGCAGAATGGCTTGGGTTCAAAAGGACCTCAAAACCCACCCAGCCCCAACCCCTGCCATGGGCAGGACTGCCCCCCACCAGCTCAGGTCCCATCCAGACTAGCCTTGAGCCCTTCCAGCAATAGAGCACCACAGCTTCCCTGGGCAGCTGTGTCAGGGCCTCGTGTCCTCTGATGAACTTTCTCCTAACATTTAATCTAATCCTCCCCTCTTTTAGTTTAAAGACATCCCCTCTTGATCTCTGAAGAACATTTTTCGTTGCTAGACCATAAAGCATTCTCTAAAATCAACTGTGTTTTACACAGAATGATGAGAGGTGCTGAGACACAAAACACCTTCTCCACCTTCCCTTGTTAGGCTAGTGACACGACCCAGAGCAGAACCACCACCTCCTACTTTAATGCTCTGCCCACAAGATCACACTGATGCCACATGCACCTCAGCTCCTTTGCAGCTTCCCAGTGAGCCCAGGGTCACCACCATAGCACTGCCAGATGACAGAAATCACAAGGTCTGCTCCAACCTCCATAGCGGTGCTGAATGATGGCTGCAGTAACGCGCAAGCAGTTGCATAGCTGTTCTTCCACACTTGCAGTGACACATGGCTCTTTGGGATTATCTCCTTCCCTTCTTACTAAGCTGCTAGCACTGCAAAGCCCATTAACACTCGAGGCATTGCTCATCGCTGTCAGACATGCTGTTGTGGCATGCTTGACAAGGGAGCTGAGCACTTTGTCACTTCAGCAGCGCAATCAGCGCCGAGAGGCAAATCCACTGCCTCACTGCCTGCCATCTGCCAGCAGCAGCCCTGCGATGGGCCAGGCAGGCATCAAGCCACAGGCATGCCTGGGTCCACTGCATCAGCTCTGGATGTGTGCAGAAAAGCATTAACTTGTAACAAGGCAGAGGTCTGGCTCCATGGGGCCCTACCTTGGAAAGCATATATTCTGAAAACCTTTAATTTTTTCCTCTAATTCCCTCCAAGGAACCCCCAGCTTCAAGCTGTACATGAGTTCTGGAGCACAGTGGGGTCTTCTCTGCCTCCACCTACTGTACACCAGAGGCCACGTTCAGTTAATGAAATTTATTAGCATTTCTAATATAGATCTTCAGCACATGTCAGCCCTGGATGGGGGCAGGTGCTTCACAGCAAGCACGCATGGATGGACGTGCATCCACACGCAGTGCAGGAAGTCCACTCACTGCAGTCTGACTCCAAGATGCACACATCTCAAGCACCGCAAGCGGGCTAATGACTACCTCTGGTGATGGCCTCAATTACCTCTTCCTGATGTCAGGGTTGCAGTATACATGCCTGCTTAAATCTCCTATTACCATCTGTGTACAACAGGAACACCATCAGCACACCAAGTTCTCACCTGACACTGATTATTCTGCCATCTTCCAAATTCTGCAAGATACCATCTGCTTGCAGGCCCTATTTTTTCACTAAAAACAGTCATGCCTATTAACCCTGCGCCCTCTGTTCTCCGTTTATGAGCAAACACGCATAGAGACACACATCTGTGATTAAATCTACATTTCTATCCCCCAGTTACTTTGCAGAAAGATCACTCGAGACAATCCGGCTCAGCCTACACAAAAAGGCTGCCCCTAAGTCAGGATTTGGGTGCTAGAAAAGTCACTTCTCAGCACACTGTGGAGGGTTTGAACAGCAAGCATTGGGAATGCAGCCCTCCCTACCAGACCACAAAGGAGTCTTCTGGTAATACTGCAAATCAAGGTTAGTTCCGAGTCCTAAAAAAGCACAGTAGATGCAATAAGTAGATGCATTCACTAGCAGGAAGGCTACATTTATGAAAGTTGAAACTTCACAATTATCCCAATTAGATAGCAAATTCCCTTAACCACTGCATTAAATTTAATATCCTTGTTGTCATTTCGGTACTTCCCCTCTTGACATATATAGTACACATAACATTAACCCTTGCCATTGGATTCTCCTCCCTCCTGCCTCATACTTTTGCATTTGACAGTGCAACAGCCATTGTGGAAGTGCCATCTGTGGCACTGAGGGACATGGTTAGTGGGCATGATGGTGATGGTTTGAGGGTTAGACTAAATGATCAAAGAGGTCTTTTCCAGCCTTAAGGATTCTATGAAGAGCTAAAGAGAAAGACTGCAACACACACATTTCACACCAAAAGCTCAAGAGCTCTCCAAAAAAATTAAACAAAGCGCCTTCGGCTCCTTTCATTTCCATATACTTAAACAGGAGGCCAGAACAGCAGCACTTACACAGTTACAATAAAAAAAAGCAGTTAGCACTCTGAAAAACATATCCGTGCCACCAAGAACAGAGCTGATCCTCCCTGTTGTCCCCCTTCCCTTCAAACCACAACACATTTGCATTAAGAACGAACTACAACAGAAAGGCAAGACGGAATTCACACCAGATATGGTGTTACATACATCACTGTGCAAAAGAGATTTTTCTTTGGTTCTTACCTCCTCTTTAGTCTCTTTAAACGAAGCTTTTAATGACCGGCTCCTCGGGTCTGGTGGCTTGGTTTCCTCCTGCTGCCCAAAGAGCTCCTCGATCGTCTTGGTGTCGATCTGGTACTGTGGCCTCGCAGCAATCGTCCAGATATTGGTTTTGCCCCGGACTTGTTCCTCAGGGATGGTTTTCCAGAAGAAACTCCTCATCCGTTTCTTCCTGCTGTGACCGTCATGCCCGTTGGTCAGCTGTGGGTGCAGAGGCAGGCTGGGCCCTGGCAGCGGGGGGGGCGGCGGGGGCAGCGGCGGAGCAGGGGGGGCCTCTGCTGGGGGGCATGGCGGCGGGGGGGGGGGGGAGGTGGCCGGCGGGTCCTCACTCATCAATCCTGCTGCCACCGAGAGAGCTCCATTCTCCTTGTCATTGGCCAGGGAGAGACAATTCATAACATGCATGTTAGGCCTCTCCGGGAGGAGAGAGCGCTACTTCCACGGGGCTGCCTGGAGCATGGGTCACACTGCTTCACGCGCTACTCTGCTGGTGGAGCATCTTCACAGCCTGCAGCAACAGACAGGCAACTCGGGTCAGTGACTGCATGCTGCCCCCCACACCAAAAACACAGCGCAATTCAGGCATGATAGCCACCAGCTTGACAAAGCTGCCCCTCGTTGCTGATTTCAGCACCCAGGTTACCAGAGCAAGTGCAGTAAGCAGGGAGAGAACTGCCCAGCACCGGAGTTTTCCACAGCTGGTAAGGGTTTTGCATCTCTCGATGAGGTTCCCTCTCAAAGCAGCAGAACAGGAATTACAACCGTTCTGAGCGGTTTTCTCACACTGCCACCTACCAAACAAAGATACTGCCGATGGCAGTGAATTGTCAAGTAAGAATCCAACTTTAGTAAAAGGTACAATCCTGACAAGCTGCACCTGTCAGCTTCATTTTCCTTACACCTTTCAGAGAAAAATGACCGTATTTCATACGCAGACTAACAAAGAATGTTTTACAAAAACATTCTCAGAAACATTTGGGTATTTACTAAAAAATGAAACAAACCAAAACAAGAAGCTATCTCACAATGAAAACCGAGATAGACCTGAACAAGGAAAGCTGCTGAGCACAAAGCAATGACAGAAAACTTGCCAGAAAGAGCTGAAGTCATGCCCTGGCACCAGCACAGAGGTCTGGCAGTGGTTTAGCTACGTGTCTACTCAGCGGTGCTCAAGAGGAGCTAATGGCAGTCCCGATCAATTTGACATCCGATAATGGTGACGAAAACCTTTGCTATTTCTGCCAGTGATCCATCATTAGGGTGCTCATGAGCAAACAGAGCCAGGTACGGAAACAGCCCTCGGGGCAAATTCTCTCTTGATCTGCAAAAGCCTCAGCTACACACAGCTTCTCTGAAGCCAGTGGAAATTGACACAAAACGATCCGCTTCACTTTTTCTCCCCAAAAAATGCAATAGACTCCACTTTCTCGCCTCGGATTTTCATCTTTTTCCACCTCATATGGAAACTGTGTGACATTTAAACCATAGGAAAGATGGAAAGCATTTTAATGGCAGGGTAAAAAGGGGAAGAGCCACAAAGAAAGCAGAGCAGGATAGAGGGTTTCAAATTCAAATTAGCATTAATATCCAGCTGCTATTACAGAGCTCTGTGCTCATTCCTCTCCTCCCAACTTCATCATCACAGAGGCACAGAGGCATGAAAACGCAGGTGCAAGGTGCTGGAGAGAAATTAACCACTCGGAGCAATTAACCGTTGCATTAATTTAAAGAAATACTCAACTTGGAAAACCTTTTCTTCGTTTACCTTGGGACGCAACATGTATCCACCGTCTTCCACTGACACAAAGCTGCATTCAACAGTTATTAATTCCTAACTCCAGTTCCCACGTGTTAAAGAGGAGAAAAAAAAAAAAAAAAAGAGACAGGGAGGCAGAGCTGCCATGCCCCCGGGCAACGTGCGGGAGCCTGACTTGGAAATTTCCAACAAATCTTGAGGAGAGAGGACTCAAACCCCGAGAAAATCAGGCCAGAGGGGTGAATCACCAGTCCCAGCACCCACGCAGAGGCAGCCCCGTGGAAAAGGACCGATCTCAGCCCGAGCGCTGCGGAGTTAACGAGAGACACTCCTAGAGCAAGGAGCGGAGTACACCATGCAGGAAAACATCCCGACCTAGATGAGAAGGCTGATAGAGCAGAAAAGCTGTTTTCAAGCCACCGAGCCCTGCTCCACTCTAGGTGAGGCAGCTGCCAGCCCGGAGCAGGGAACGGGACGCGGCAGAGGTAAGGCAGCTCCGGAGGCACGGCACGGAGAGCGGCATCCGCCGTGCCTTCAGGCAGAGACGCGGATGGCAGGACCGCGGTCTGCAGATGCCGGCCACGGCAGGCACGGAGCTCTGCAAAGCTGCCTCCCGAGGGTCCCCTTCGCACCCTTCAGATTGAAGGGAAGAAAGGCACGCGAGACCAAACGTTTGAGAGGTCTCAACTACGCTTCTCTACCCGGTGCTTGTTATCCAAAGTAGCCCGAGGAGCCAGAGCACGTCCCGACTGTGCCCGTATTTGGCATAAAAGCAGCATTTCGTTTCATTGTTTCAGGCAACCTCATCTAACTTGGAAAACGCACTGTGGGAGCAACTTGCTCCCCGGATCAGAAGACTGAAGCAATTCGTTTCTTAAGAAGGCGGCGGCGACGGCCGAGCCGCGCGTGGGCAGGCAGCGGAGCGCAGGTGGGGCCGAGGGGCGCCGGCACCGCGGAGCGCCGCGGGACTGCCTGCTGCACTGCCGGCACCGCGCAGCCCGAGCGCGGCATGCGGCTCTGCGGGGCCGGGAAGGGGCCTCCCTCCCCGGCGCTTCGTCAGGGGGCGCGGCTCCAGCTCCTCTGTATTGGTAATAAAAAGGATTAATTCCCGCTCCCAGCCGCTTCACTCACCCTATTCCTCCTAGGAGGGGACCCAGACCGCGCGAGAAACTCCGCTGCCCGGGGACGCCCTTACCCGGTGCCGAGGTGCCGGAGCGGCGGCGTGGAGAGCCGCTCGGACGGAAGGACGTAGGACGGCTGCGGCACTCCGAGGCGCCCCGCGCCCGTCGCTCCCTCGCGCCCTGCCCCCAGGGCCGGGCCCGGCCCCGCCGCCCCCCCCGCGCCCCCGCCCCCCCCCCCGCCGCCCCCCGCCACCCCGCCCCGCTCGGCGGCCGCCCCCGCGCCGCAGCCTCGGAACCCCGGCAACGGGGCAGCGCCGAGCCCTCCGCCCCGCCGCGCGGCCCCGGCCAGCTCACCTCCGCCGGGCGGCACCACGCAGCCGGCCCAGCCGCCGTCTCCTCGCATCGCGCCGCCGGAGCGCAGCCGAGGGCAGCGGGCGGGGTTACGCGCACGCGCGGCGCGGGCGGGGCCGCGGCAGGTGACAGCGCGACCGGGGCGCCGCATCCCCCCGGGCTGAGGGGAAGCGAGGACCGCTGGGGAGCCGCTGCCATCCGCGTCCGGGCAGGAAGCGCCGGGCTGCGGGGCGTGTAGGAGCCCCGGCAGGGACGGGGAGCGGAGCCGGGAGCGGCGGGAGGACAAAAGCACATCCAGCGCAGCTGTACCGTCCTTCTTGAGCGCTGCTGCCGCCCATGGCGGCAGGAGGCGGCACGTGAGAGCTACCTTCACCCGTGCAGGCCCCTCGCAGCTTCCCGACACGAAGCCCAGCCCCCCTGTGGCAGGGTGAGCTGCTACTCCGCTCGGAACCAGCACTGACCTTCCTCGGGAGCTCAAGGCTTCGGCAGCAGGGCAGTAGGAGCTTGGCCAGATACGAAATTAAATCCTTAACTTTCCTTCATCCTGTCGGATATTTTCCTTCAGCTTTTGAAACACAACGTTAGCAAATTAAGTTGAAAATCCTCCCCAAGAAAAATGTGAACACAGAGCCTGCAGAAGTTCTGCCCACATGGCTAAATTTCAGAGGCACAAGCAGCCGAGAACAGGTCTTCACAGTAGGAAGCATTGGGCAACTTTAATAACAGGTAAAGCAAAGAGCCCCACCTATAATAAGCACCAAACACACCTCCCTAAAACAGATAGCGTTGAGATGGGCTGGCACTCTCCAAACAGAAGTCCCAGTGTCAATATTTTAAAATTACCTGTTAAATACAATACTCAAGACAGTTCTCAAGGTACGTTAGTGCATTGCTTTTTCATTAGAGGAGAAAAAGTCTTGTGTAAGTCCTGTGCTTTTTCCAGAGCATGAAGAGCTTCTAATGCTGTAGGCTGAAGATGAATTTTGTGATTAAACTGTAAGAACAGCTTGTGATCAAGCTGTAAGAACACTGAACAAATGAGGTAGTTACCTTCACTACAAGCCCTCAATCCTACTGTGCCTGGACAAAAGCAGGAGAGAAAGCTAATTGCCACACTTCAGATGCATTGAAACCATATTCTATTTGGTTTCAAAATTAATGACCATGATAAGTTAACCTCTTGCAACAAAGCCCTGCAATTAATTACCCCTATCACATAAAACCAGCATGATGCATACATATAGGTAAGAAAGGCAAATCAAGACTGAACAGGCAACGCTTGTTTTTAGTCCTATTTAATTCCCAAGTACTTGAATTTACAACCTTCAATATTCTTTAAAAGGCAGTAAGGTGTGTAATTATTATTTTAATTAGCATAGTAGGACATACCATTTGCCGAGTACCATTAACTGGGAGCACACTGCTGACAGCAGAACTGTTCCTGACTGAGCCAATGCATTTACACTGCCATGAACAGTAAGAAGCCCCAACAGAATGTTTGTTTCAGGTTTATTCTGTTCTCTGTCAGATTCCTGCACTTCAGAGATGTTATCACAGCCACAATAGCAGCTGTGATCTACACCTACAAAGACAAGCAACAAGATGAACAGAGAAAAGTAAAACAGGCAAGTCACCTCTGTGCATATTACAGAAAAAAAAAGAAATCAATTTCACAAAACTTTCCTCCCAGTAGCAGGATAAATTTAGGGTAAGGGTGATCACAAAACATGAAAAGATTAACAACTAATGAAGAAAACAGTGACTAGTACAACCTCCTTATTAAGTACGCAGCATGAAAAAGATAACCAGACAAAAATCTGAAGGTAATTGCAGATATGGAATGCTGAATAATGATACTTTATCATTGTTCTAACACCACAATAAAGAGCTGGGGCAGAGAAGCAGAGAAGACATACTGAACATGCCTCCAGTTCAGTTCAAAACAGAAAAGGTGAGGGGGATGTTTTGCCTTGTTTTTATATTACTTTGATCATTTTTTGAAGCAGAGACAGAACAGAGATAAAATTGTTGGGAGAATCTGTTAAAAAGATCGGAATCAAGTTGTTACTTTAATGATAGTGTTACTGAGCTCTGCTTGCATAGACTTCTCTTTAAACACAGCTATAGATACATTTTGCAGTCAGAGGTCTTTGTAAGGGCTTGACAAAGCATGAAGTATGCTAAAGAGCATCTTGCACATTAGAGTAGAAAATCAGTTTGTACAAGCCATACAAAATAAAAATATATTTGAACTTTCTTCACCTCCATTCACATACTATAAAAGGAAGTTGCTAGTACCTTATCCACCAGCTGAACACAAGATTCTCCTCTCTGAGGCAATCAATTAAAAATTGCTTTAGTGAGCAAAATGGAAATCATTCTCCGTTATCTCTGCTATTAAACACTACACCAATTTTGAGTAATTTCTCTTTTCAAACCTTTTCTTCCAGGTGAAGACACTCCAGCAGTTCCAAGCCACCGTTACTCTTTCAAAGAAACCCAAAGCACATAATCCCTGTATATCTCCTATGTATGTCTTTCCCACAGTGTTCTGAGGGCTGATATTTCAATTGTAATCACTATGTTTGCATTCATCACCGATGCTACTATCTGCACTTTCCATCTGAGCTGCACAATCATGCAGTTAACTTCTCGCTTGTACCATCACACCATATACATGCCAAGATTCAGAGAAAACTGGAAACCAGCACTTCATTTAAGCTGTAAAATATGATGAAGTTATCTCTGTAAGTTTAAAAATCAAGAATACTGAAGGATTTGTTTCCTTGAGTTTGCATTCAACTTCAACTTGCATGCTATTAAACCATTCTGTAATAGATGAACAATATTGCTGTTATAACCTACTACTGACATACATCCCTACCCAATAATTTCTGGTAACTCAAATATAGAGCTCTCGCTGCAGAAGCTGGGTTGCGCTCTTAACCATCACAAGTCAAAGAAGTTTGGCTGCAAACATCTTTAATATGAATACAAAATTCACATAGGATATACGTTCTGGGGAATGTAAACTAACTATTACAAGAGATTCTGACAGAATCAAAACATAAAGAAGACTGTCAGGCCAAGAATTTAATGAGGAATGATTAAAAAGTTTGATTTACCGCTACATTACAATTCTGTTAAGCACTGAAAACTTTAAGAATGTCAGCTGAAAGGCATTTGAACATACAGTACATAAATCATACAATCCACACAGTTGTAAATAACATATCTGAAGTATTTCAGTTTTACTTCATAGAACACAAAGCAACGTAACATGTGCAAATGAGGACTCCAATAAACTGAATTTAAAACGGATATGATAAAACTGACAGAATTTTACATTTGAGGAAGGACTACGCTACAGACGGAGAAATTAAAAAGAAGTATCCTCCACACTGCTCTCATTGCTGAAGTATGCTTTTCAATTAAACAGAAAAATCATACTGGCCCAATCTCCTCACTCAAAATTCTAACTGCCCATGAAGGTCAACTAAAGCTTTTACTTGTTCTAAGTACAAACAAACAGCATTTATAGTCTCCTTTCCCATGCTGGGAACCGACAAACCGTTTACATGAAAGGGTTTTTGCATCATGTACACTGGTTGAAAATATCTTATAAAAAGGCACATACCTGTGATTTAAGGCTAGTATGGTTGTTTTTTCTTTTCCCATAAAGTAAGATTTTAAATGAGATTAGTACATCGTATGGTTGGCTTCACTCAGCAAACCACTTGGTGCAAAGCAAAGATGTGTGCTTAGAAGCCTCAGACTGCCAGTGATTCTTGCTTTAGTGTTTTTTGTTTTTATCTCTACAATGGAAAGGTACATCTTTTAAAAAGGCATCTGCTACAATTGTATTAGTCAGAGCCAACCGCTACTGCTGCCTTATACGCATGTACTGCATACAAGCCTCATATTATTAATTTGCAAAATATTCTTTTAACTCTCTCCTTTTTAAAAGTCATATGAAAATTATTAAAGATGTTTTCTCTATTTGTCTATAAAATACCAGATGTTGGTACAAATCATGTAAATCTCCATTTGGAAATATTCGGACTAGCCACCAAAATGACCAGAAATCAAAAACATAATTTGTCAGTGCAAATCCATATAGTTTTTTTTTTTCCCCTCCCCCCCTCTCCCCCCATCCCAGCTACAGAAGTAATCACCAGCCTTCACGTACAAAACGAGTGCTCTGTATTTGAAATGATAGAAATTATGTTTAGTTACCTTAAAGTTACCCATTTTCCCAACAAATTCAGTTTTACAATGTCATAAAAGGGAAAAAAAAAAATTAAAGCTCTCTGTGCAAGAATCACTATAACAGTCCTCCAACCCCAACCCTTAATTCTTATTAAAGATTTTAGGTTAACATTGGGTCCTCTTCTCTCATTATTGTTCTTCAAGCCAGGATGGAGCATCTGTTCCAGGAGTTTTCAATTTGATGTGAAACTGTTTAAGTGTCTGTTCAAGCTGCTTTTGATTCCCAGCGAAGTATGCTGCAATAGCATTGTGGAACAGGACAAGCTGATTGTGCAAGACCTTCACCTGCAGACAAGGGCAGACATTCGTTAAGATGAACAGACACTGTCTGTCGTATGTCCATTACAACAAAACAGGCTTATTTGAGATGCTCAGACTTCATACAAGATTCAGTGCGAGTTTCAAAATAGATATACAAAATGCAAATACAAAATTCTGTAACATTAAAAGTGATCCAGTATTTTCATAAAGCACACTTAACAGTCAATAGCAACTCAACATACATGCGTTGCTCTGAGTAATGTCTCCTATTTATTTCCATGGAAACTACAACAGATACAAAGAGCACAATAACATTGTTTAATAGAGGAAATTCTCAGCTACAAAAAATTTTTTCAACATGGTCACCACCACTAGCAATGCATTTTCAACAGCAATGAACGAGAGTCTGCATGCTGCACTCATAAAAATCAGCATGACTGTCCGGAACACAGCTTGACTTCCATGTTGCTGTCACCACTGCTAAAACGCACCACCCACCGCCTCACTGTGCTCACATCCACTGTCTGATTTCCATGAATGTTCAGCAAGTGTCAATGAATTTCAGTGAGTGTCATTTTTTCCACACGCAGGAATTCAATGCCACATCTTTGTACCATACGCATTTCTGTGTCAGATACCATTTTGTCAGACTGCCACTTTGCTGCCATCTGTCTCACAGCAACAGCATGTAATGGGATAGTGGCAGGAAGGTTCACCTTCAATTGCCATACCACCAACATCAGCCTCTGACATCCTGAGCTAACAGAATAAAAAAGGAGGCACTGCTTTCAGAGCAGCCTCCACACATGGACTGAAAGCAATTCACTAAACAGATAATGCTATCACCTACCAAATAATTGATTATGAATACTTGCTTCTTAGAAAGTAGATGCCACGCTACTGCTCAATATACTTACCTGCAACCCAAGCACAACACCTGATAAATGCATTTAAATATACAGTTCATTTATTTGCCCCTCATACAAAGATGTGTACTTTCTAGCTCTTGTATACTTAAATCAAAAGCAACTGATGCTCTTTCCCAACAATATTTCTTCTTGTCCACCTCTGGTAATGCAGGATTTGCAGCACTTGGTCACTGCTTTGATTGTAACACATGTAAAGTAGTTGTGAAACACAAAGCTCCTCACAGCAAGAACAGTGCAGGCAGAAGAGCATAAGAGTAGCTGGAGGACATCTCTGTTTCTCTTCTTATCTAGTCTACAACATCAAGCTAGCTGATCAAGTCTAAGTCAAACAATTGTGAACATTTTCAGTATAGCACCTCAAAGACATGAATAATGACTAGTACCATGAAAAGGCATCTTCCCAGCTTTTCCCTGTAGCCAAAACTCGTTCTTTTTTTCCTACCATGTATTCTCAGCCCAGCACAGCCCCACTCTTGCATCAAAGAACCCCACTACTTCAGCTGGTGACCCTGGGCCCATTTCCAGCCTACAGTAAACTTCATCCAATTTGCCAACATGGAAGAGAACAAAGAAACGGAGGGGCTGACTGAGCCCAAAGGGACGATGACATCAGCACAGTCCAAAAGGGACAGTCTACTCCTATCATGACGGGATGCAAAACTGTCCCTGGGTCTGGTTTAGTCTATGCCTACCAGTTGACCGTGCTTTTACAGGTTATTGAACTAACATGCTCTTATGAGATTCATGCGATTTAGTACAGAGGTGCTTTATTGCCTTCATTTAAGAAAAATGTTGAAGTAAAAAATGCTATGCATGCTTTTCACAGAACATCAAGGTTGGAAAAACCTACAAGACCATCCAGTTCAACCATTCACCTACACCAAATGCTCACTAGATCATGCCCCTCAACAAAGAGTCTAAAGGTTCCTTGAACACCTCCAGGGTTGGTGACTGCACCACCTCCCAGCATCTGACCACTCTTTCAGGAAAAACAGCATCTCCTAATGTTCAGTGTGAATCTCCCCTTGCACAAGTTCAGGCCATTCCCTCTAGTCCTATCACTAGTTAAATGAGCTGGGGATCAGCCACTTCTCTCACTACAACCTCCCTTCAGGTAATGACAGAGACCAATAAGGTCTCACCTGAGCCTGTCCTCCAGACTGAACAATCCCAACTCCCTTAGCCGCTCCTCATGAGGCCTGTGCTCCAGACCCCTCACTCAAGATGTTACTGCTCCTTCCTTGCTTCTTCAGAAGCTGATTACTAAATGAATCTAAAAAAAAAAAAAAAAAAATAGTTGTGGCATCTCCACTAAATTTCTAAAAACAAACAAAAAAAAACCCCAACAAATACCAACAAACCAAACAGAAGCAAATCCTGCCACACTACGAAGAAGTATATATCCAATTCCTCTCCTTTACGCTCTACAATGAAGCAGCAGTTAGCTGAGACAAGAGAGGAAGCTCTAATATATCAGATCACCTCATGTCCTCTGAAACAAAATCTGAAATCATAGCTGAGAACTAGAATACAAGAATCCAAGTTCAAGTCTGGCCAGATTTCCACAAAAAGTTTCAGTCTTCTCTATTTCCATAATCACCCACCAATTCCTACTTCCACAGTTTTTCTCCTTAGCCCTGCACTGGCAAAATATTCAGGCAGTTGTGCAGTCAGTTGGATTAGGGAGCAGATCTAGATTAAAACTAACCAGACAACAATGTATTTGCTTTAAGCTCTATCTATGCACAGCTGCAAAAACACTTTTCTAAGCACAGAGGAAGCACAGCCAGGGAAGAGGCATAGACAGGAGGAACAGACCACTTTCTTCCAAGTCTACAAGTCACTGCTAGACTGCAGCACTAAAGGACAAGTGTTAAGCACTAAGTTGCAGCATTCATTCCAGGGAACAATTCCAGTTACTAGAATACAGGTTCCAATGTGTGCTTAACGTGTCTGTCCAAAAGCCATTGTGACTTTTCAGTCGAAATTCATCTAAGTTATTGTTCCCTCTTAATAAACTATATGCATATTTATTCCTAATTAAAAGCTGAGTAAGCACTCCATAATACACCTGGCAAACTTAAGACTCAAAGTAAAACTGAACTTTGTGGATAAACAAAAATAGAAGTAGTCTAAGAAGAAGATGCAACTTTTACATTTCGTATGCAAGATAATGTAGGTTGTAATTGAGTTTTCACCCCTGGATATTCTAAACATTTAAAGTTGTAAAAATACTGTCTTCTTTCCTCCATACAAGCTTCCCTCTCAACACATTTTCTGTAGCACCAAAGGTAAAAAAAAAAAAAAAAAAAGGCTGCTAAGCTTGAGACTCTACTGTCCTAAATCCTGTATCAGCATATAGAAGACTCCAAAGGCTTTAAAATCCGCAACAGAAAACTTACACTGCTATCATACCATTTTTACTGAACAAATATCAACTTACCTCTTGATTCAGAGCCTTTACAAAATGTATTAATAATAATGACTAGAGATTTGCACATTCTAGTGTATTGTAACATAAGTCTGGTAAGGCCATGCCTTGTTTTATGTAGCTACTCAAACAACTATATTTGAGTTGAATTAATAAACCTGCAATGTGGTGGGTATTCCAAAACAGCCTACAAATGAAGTATTTCGTGAAAGCCCAAATAAAATAGTATTCTGTGTGCCAGATCTTCCTTTATTTTGACCTCTCATTCTATTAAGTGGGCAGTAATTAAATTTGGGCCTATGGATGATCACACAAAATAATCGGGAAGTCCACGTTACTAGGGATGTTGGATCAGAATAACCACTAATTCCCTCCCTGGGACCACTGTAAGAGCTCAGCAATATTAAAATTGCTCTCCCCTTTGGGAGTTCTGCATCCTATATAGTCTTCAGTGTAAGCCATCTCCTAAAAAGTGAGTGCACCACACCACCAGCTGAAGCAGCTGTATTACAAATACATATGCAACTATACCTATCAGGCTCTTCTTCCTCCTCCTTCCAGTCAGGCACATGCTGTATTTATAGGTATTTAAATTATGAGGCATTATAGCAATTGCCATCACATACCTTTGGAAGAAGTAGAACATCTCTGATTGTAAGAATTAGATGTTCGTTTCTGTTAGACTTAATACTTACTGATTATACAAGTTAATGGTTAGGTCGTGGTTGGACTCAAAGATCTTGGAGGTTTTTTTCAACCTGAGTGATTCTATGATACTATTTAATAATCCTTACAACATAAAAAGTAATCACCTTAAGAGCAGTCACATATACTTCATATATGCCTAAAAATTAGAAGTAGTGTCTATAATGGGTATTATGGTTATCAGTTGGGCATTTCTATTCACTAATACTAGCTGAAGGATCAGTATGAGGTCTAACAGGAGCTTCACTACATTGATATTGACAAAAGATGACTGGCATTGGACAAAGGAATTAAGATGTCAGATTGGGAAGAAACACTTATCACTTCGGTAACCACTGCCTCCCACTGAATCCCAGGAAACATTTTGGGGAACAGAAGAACAAAAACCCAGAAATGGATGCAAGCTAGAAAAAAAAAAAAACACCTCACAGATTTAGAATTAAGGTTAAACCTATACAACTTACTTTATATAAAATACTACAAAGTAAGTAGAAAACAGCAAAAGGTAATTTACTTCAGTAAAGCTCTTAGTAAAGAAATATATAAGCCAATATTTGAAAGTCCTATGTCTTATTTGGGAACAAGGTTACATGTTCCCGTTAGAAAATATTTTGACATCTCCAATATCAAAACAAAGAAGAGTTAACCAGTGATAAAAAGGTTTAAGCATGTGACAGTCCCTTCTGTACTTTTTTTTTTTTTGGGGGGGGGGGGGTGAGCGGGGCAAGGGAGGGAGGGGAAGCAGTAGGAAGGAAAAAACAGTCTTACAAAAACAAAATTTATAGGCTGCAACTGTTAACAGGATGCTAGATCTTAATTCAAGACTGTCACTAAGAAGCTAGCTTCACTGGTGTTTCCTAAACAATCTAATTAATGAACAAAATTCAGATCTCAAAAGACCATCTTTCTAAAAATTTAATTAGAAACATTTAGAAGGACACCGTTACCAAAGAAAGCACAGTTTAACAGTGTGCCCTGTTTGACAAATGTATTTTTGTCTGGCAAGCAGAATAAGAGGGGGTAAGAGTCCTGTCATTAGGAGGGCAGAGATGAAATGGCACAGCTTGAATGAACACCTCTGGTGACAAAAACTTCATGCCTACAGTTCTAAAGTTTAGAATTAGGAAACTGTAAGGGCATTAACTACAGAAAGCTGCAATTTTCAATTCAGGGTTGTTTTTTTTTTTTATTACATTAAGTTTCATTTTGAAGTAACCTCTTCACAGCTCTTTTAAATTTCGTGATGCATATCCCCCAGGACAGCACTATTAGATGTAAATATTACTGTAATCTTAAATCAGGGGTTATGTGCCTTTATTGATTAGATATTACATTTTTTCCTTCTATGTCAATACATATTAAGCCTCCTGTATCAACCAAAAACTTACTGCCATAAGATTTGTCATCTGTAATTGCAGTAACTTAATTAAGGGCTTTTAAAGTTGCCTCCTCTAGAACTATATTATCCACTGGTAATTCTACTTAATTCTGAAAATTAAGTTCATTTTCTTGGCTTGCTCTACTTCTAGATTAAAATGTATTTTAAGATGAAATAGCTAAAGCATTTTTAGCAAAGCAGAGACTTCCAGGACAAAAGGTAAGCACAACACTAGAAGAAGGTGCAGCTTACCTTATTTTCTTCCAGAAATTTCAATTTGATAGATACATCATTACGCATTTTGTCATATTTCTCTTTATGCACTTGAAACATCTGTTGTGATTGCTCGATCTTTGGTAGAGTGCTTGCATCACGAGGGCCAAGATTAAGTTCTTCCAGGTCTGTTCGATAAGCATCATATTCAATCCTGAGAAGAAAGAGGGGTAGGAAAAAATCTAAAGGCTAAGTGCCTCAAAACAGACTTCACATATAGGGCCAATTACAATAGCAAATTAACAAAGCAGTCAAGTACAGAAAACAGTGATGAAACTTGTCAATTCTCTTGATAAATAGGAGGAAGAAAAAACAACACCCTTATGTACATCATATAAAAAAGCCTCAACAAATACCCTTGCCCTTCTGCTCCTGTCTCACCCACATGCTTCCAACCTTTTGTTTTCATCAAATCATATAATGGTTTGAGACCTCAAGGACCATCAACTTCCTACTCCCCTGCTGCAAGAAGAGTTGCCAGCTACTAGATCAAGTACTAGATCAGGTTGTCCAGGGCCCCTACAGTCTGATCCTAAACACCTCCAGAGACAGGTGCCCTCCTTGGGCAGCCTGTTCCTGCTATGTGCTGGCCTCAGAGGTCAGGTTCTTTCCTGGAACATCTCTGCTTATTAACTCAGTTATCTAGTCAGAACTGGTCTTTTGTCCTAAGAGTTTTCAGCAAGAGCAAGAGAAGCACTAAGAGCTGGACATCTCCTTCAAGTGAGCAGTGGCTCACTAACTGTGTCACAAAGATTTTAAAACGTTCCAATTACAGTCACTATCCCAGAACTGTTTTGGAATTTGCCTGCCCTAACAAAAAAGCTGAAAGAAAACATGTTATTTATACCCTCTTGATGATCCATCTAATTTACATAGGAAATCAGATACACTGGACCAACACAGCCACTGAGGGAGCTGAGTTGCAACAACAAACACTTAAGTTACTCAAGTAAACAAGCTAATTCTGCAATCAATAGTTATATCCAGCTTGTAAATAAGACTAAGTAGAAAGTGTTTCCTAATTTATCTACCCAAGTCAGCAGTAATTAAAAAGTAAACATGTGCCAACAATAAAAAGCACTAAATAAGAAATTCTGTCCTAGGCACTGCTAGTGAAAATGGAACTCATGTTATGCACGGGCACTTGCTTGATAACATTTTAATTGAGCCATCTAGTCTTCATATATCACTATCTAAAAAAAAAAAAAAAAAAAAAAAAAACCACAACTAAAAACTAAGCCTCCTTGATATCCTTCCATGTTAGCTGGTACAAAGACATTAGTTAGATCACACAAAGACATACACAGTCATACCTTTTCTCTTGTTTTAATGGAAAAAAAAATATATCAAAATAGTCTTTAGAATACTTTGAAGTTGTATTTTATTCTATCAGGCACTGTCTTTAGAAACACTGAGTACATTTTCATTAACAAAATTATTTCATGTTAAGTTTTCTATTCATCAGTATAAAGCATTTTTAGGTGGGAAAAGCACCTGTGGAATATTATTAGTGTAAGGATATCAGTGAATTTCTCTTCTGCTTTCCATTGTTACAGAAAAGCCTACTGAACAATGGATCCTTGCCAGATAAACTAGTTTTATATTTAAAAACATGAGTACAGATAGATGAAACAAACACAGTAATAAGCTTTCTCTTTTTTTGTTCCCCTTGTCCTGCTGTACAGTACTGCTCCTTTGTGCAGTGCCTTCAGTGCCATGGAACACTTGACCAGGTACAGCAACTGACAATAGCCAGAAATCAGTCAGGGTCATGCACAGCCCTCCCCAAAGCAGGGCTCTTCCTCCCATAGTTTTCTTTTAGTTTTAAAATAATGGAATGTTCTGTATCAACATGTGATGGATGCCAATTTTAAAGGAACAAATCAATCTATTTCTGGCTTTGTTAATACTCTCTCTCACATAGATATTTCTGAAACTGGAAGTAACAGAACTAAAAACTGTTAATACAAACGACTTTGGGGCTGGTGGCACAAGCACTCCAAAAGAATACATATTTTCTGAGATAACAGTAAATACAGAATTCACAGCGCTCTTCCTGATTCTCATTATTTAAAGAATTTAGGAATTAGTTCCAAAAAGGAAACAGATGAATAAAGAACTCACAGAAGAGGGGGAAACTGATGAGCACTGAAGTCCAAGTGGAGAAAGGAAAGACGAGGCACAGAAATAAATGTGAACTATTCTCTCACTGCCAAGACTAGTTATATATAAACATATATTTGCTTTGTCAAAGCAACAAAACACTTTCTTTAATGAATGAAAAGAAAAAATCATGAAGGTATTTTAGGAGGGAAGAACCATACATTCAGAATAACTGACAAGACCAACCATAAGTTTACTTTATATAACATTTCAAGAGAAAGACCCAAATGCGTGGATGGATTTTTATTTCAGTTTAGTTCTTCACATTGAGGCTAATTATACTTTTCAGGCCGTTTGAAAGTTAAACTAAATATCAAAGCAATGACTTGCTACTTTGCTTATAAAAAAGCTTAAGCATTAGAACAGCAATGAAAAAAGGCAGGAAAAAACCTTCAGAACTCAAGAAACCAGGAATTTTTGACTTAAAAATAGCAAAAATAAATGTGCATTAACTACACCTTTCAGCAAATTATAAGACAGACATATACTCTTTAATGAACCTGAAAGTCAGACAAGAACAAAGTATCAATGAAGACCACAACTCCAACCACACAGAAGGAAGCCTGGCTTAAAGTTCTGCACTACATCCAGAGTAAAGTAAACTCCAGGACAGGAAACCATTATTGACGGCTAGATATTATTTGCACATTAAGAAATGCCTCTTTGTTTTCCCCTTTCTAGACCAAACTTGCAACTTCTACATGAAAACTGAAGTGTTAATTACAAGCACTGGGCATCAAAAGAAGCTCAGTATAAACTGTCTTTCATTCAAAGACGATTTCACTAATTACAATATAGCTAGATATATAATGGTTCACCTTGAACTGTTATTTGGTGTAGAAAATCATCTTAAGCTAGCAGACAGGGAAATAATAGCTACTAACTTGTTAGAGAAATAAAGCTATGAAGTAAAATTACGCCTACAACAGAACATTTACAAAACACTTGAAGACATGTAATGAGGTGGCTAATGTTAAAACCCAGTTACATGTGAACTGTGTTATTCTGACAAGGCTTACAGCTAACAGGTTAGTTGCTCAAATACAAGAACTAAACTGAAAGTTTTTTTTCCCTGAATATTAATTTATAATGAAAATAGCTAGACATAGAATAACTACCTGGCACTTTCATATTGTTTCACAGTCAATAATGTATCCTCAATTGTTTTATTCACCAATGTATTCACACTGGCAATAAAAAAGTTAATAGCCCCGAGAAGAGTCTCTCCATTTTTAGCTAGAAGTTTCTGCGTATCTGCATTGTAGCCAAACTCCTCCTATAAACAGAGAGCAGAGAAAACAAAACTGCACATCATTTCAAATCATAACATTCATCAGCAACTATATAAAAGACAAAAGCACAGACATAGAAATTCTGCCTCTTCTGTTAGGATACAGTTACAATTAAACGTGCAAGATTTCAATAGAATATTCAGTTTACCGTTTTTATGAAATCTCTCTAACATCAGTAAAGTACTACTTACAGTTTTGATACTATACGATGTTAAATGCTATTTCAGAATGATTTTTTCCTTTCAACTCTGAAATCTTATATGCTATTTAAAAATGCTGATGTAACTTTCACATTGTCATTCAGCACTATTTTAATCCATCATCTCTCATATGATTGCCTTGGTAACTCTTTAATACCAACAGGAATACCACTACATTAAATACAGTAAAATAACTCATAAGGGAACACAGCATTAATTAGCCTGTAATTTTTACTCTTGACACATTCTGGAAAAAAGCACTGAATTTAAAAAGTCTTACCATGTTTTAATAGGCTGTAAATGACCAAAAAAGCTGAGCATTATAACAGTTCACAAGTAAAAATGTACATTAGCTACAAACTTCAAAGCGATCAGGGAGAAATTATTTCCAAGGCATTTTGGTCACATTTGGATATATGATTCTTAATGCTTTTTTTTTTTTTTTTTTGACAGCAGCATAAGCACTGACCAAGGCTGCAACAATTTTCCTAATGCATGGATGCCAAATAAGTCCAATTATTTATGTCATCCATATGGCATCTTCATATTCTGCAGATGGGAGTTCTCATAAAACAGTACAATTTCTGGTTGTAAGGATTATAAAACACTAGGAACATATTTGGAAATCGGTCTTTTTAGCCTTGCACCCTGCCAATAGCTGAGTCAGAAGTGCTGTACTCTCCCATTTTCTTTTCATCTGTCTAGATGAGACGCTGAAGCCAAATGGTATTTCATGTAAACATGAATGACTTCATGACAGAAAGGCTAATGGACAAGGGTAAGGGAAGAAGCCTCTAGAAAAAGAGAAAACGAGATGCAGTGGAAACAAGCAGTTTAATGGAGAAAATAGAGAGAACTTAAGGAGAATTTTCATGAGCTAAGGGCCTACAAATGCTGCTAGAATATTACCATCTCCTTTCTTTTAGACACTGCTTATGTGTAGGCAGCCAAATCACTACAGATGCTGTTGAAATCAAGAAAAATATTTTTCAGCTGCTTTTGCTCTGACATTGCTAACTAGATAGCAACATGAGCATATAGGCAAAGACAAAAGCAGAAGTAGGACTGCCCCTCTGGCAGTATTTAGTGCTATCTTTCCCTCCTCCAGGCAAGACCACAATTAGCCTTCCAGCTGGTCCCGTGACCCAGATTACTGCAGGCACAAATGAGCAAAACCAACAGTTCAAAGCAGGAGGGTAAGAAGGATGGGACTGCAGTGGTGTACCATATTAAAATATTTGGTGCTGGTCACCAAAGCTGTCTTTTTACTGGTTCGTAGTTTCATATAAAACTTGAGTTTTGTCCATGACCTCTGCAGACACCTCTTATGAAAGGCAGGAAATCCTTTCTGTATGGGAGTTTATACTCAGTTCATGCTCTATGCACAGGTCAATTACAATTGGAATTCACCACTCTATATAATTAGAGGCATATGAGCCTGGAACCAGGAGTTATCTTTGTATCCAAAAGAGAAACAGCAGAACATATTGAAGTAATGCCTCTGTAAATACCATATTAAGATCTTATTTTGTTAACATGTACAAAAAAAACTACCTATAACAGGTTATGCTTCTTTTTTTTCTATTTATCAAATTAAACACTGAACTGTTCAGAAATTTTACTTTTAGTCCTGCACAAGATTTGGAGGCAATGATAACCAAACATTCAAGAACAGGCCAGGCTACAGATGGCAACGCAGTACAGATTAAACAAAGGGAAAACACAAAGAGGAAACAGACAAACATCAGGCAAGTCTCCAAGAGGCAAAGGTTAGATAACTTTTATTACAGCAGCAGAAACCTTTATTTAATTTTCATGAACAGCCCCATTCAATAATCTACATAGGAGATGAATGACTGAAACAAATTCCAAGACCAGTAAAAGATGCTGAAAGGACCTGGAGGAACTGTATTCCCACTAGAAATACAAGCTATTCATGAAAAAACCGTTCATTAAATAAGAGCATGATTCCAGATTAATCCAGGTTTCGGAAGAAACATCCAGCTTCAGCACGCACTTCACAACAATCACTAACTTCTGCCACAAACCACATACCCGTGCTCGAGTCAAGAATCAACAGATAAAACTACTCCTCTTAGGAGATTTTATTTCTTACCTGCTAGAAGTGGCATATTTTGAGATCTTCATCTGTTAGGCTATAATATTAAAAATTTCTGTACTCCAGTGGAAGTCTGATTTTTTTTTTTTAAACTAGCTATTGGTTAAAGTTCTTCTACACAAACATTTACTCCTCTTTTTCCCTATAACTCAATGAGAATAGGCAATCATGAAAAGGGAAAAATAAACTTAAGAGTGACATTTAATAACAACAAACCAAATTTGGGCTTTCTCATTAGCCACATTCCAGGGAATCATTAAGCCCCTTGACAGTGGTTTCCCAAGAGATCAGGCAGAGTATGAAGTTGATTTAACACTGGAAGTACAGAAGGATTTACATAGAAGCAAACCAACTTATTTTTTGGTATGCAACACCTACCTTCTCTTTCTTTACAAGAGTTTTGTGATCAGTAATGAAGTGACAGCGCTACATAAATTTGTGAACGTCTAAGAACAACCCAAATGCAGATATCTGAAGATTGCCTTCCTTGCTCAGAAACTCCAAACATAAAAGGAAAAATTAGTCCTCTTACCATCATTATTATGATTAAAAAAAGACTACAAGATGAAATCTCAGTGCTTGACTCTACTACAGAAAAATCATTTACTCACATTAAACATGCAGCAGTGAAGTAATGTGCCCTACTCTACCCACTGCCAGGCTTATTTCCCCAGAGACATCCTGTAATTGACATGAAGTAATGCTCCAGAACGCTTTGACATCTCATTAGAAGAAAAAAGGAATAGTAAAATGCATTTTCTATACAAAGCAAAGTTGTCAGTTGCCAAGTCCAATCATCAGCTAAAGGCCAACATTTAGAAACACTTAAGAACTACAATAACTCCAGTGATATCCTACAGTTTTAAATGAATTACAGATGCTTTTAACAAAAAGAATACGTAATGATGTTAACAAATGTTCATAGGACCGGCTGCTAACTACCACACAACCTGCACAAGTCAATTGGGCTTATCTTCATCTCTGCCGTTTCGTTATGTATTTTTTTTTAAAACACCATAAAAGTCTTACATGAAGTTCCAATGATTTCAAACTCAGGTCAGCAAAAGCATCTCCAAGTTGCCTTTGGGTATGTACCATCTGGAAGAGCTGTGTAGACAGAGTCTGTGCCAGCCTCAAGATATTTTCATACTTTTTTTTGTTATCTCTCAGTATATCTATTTGAGCTTCCAATTCCAGATCTACTGTTCTTGAGCCACGACCCAGTTTTTCAGAGATGATCTGACGTGTACACTGGAAAAAAATTTAAATTATAAAGAATCAAATATATCCAGACATCACAGTATACACCCATTTTCAGCTTCAAGGGACAGATAATTATACACAATTCTTTCACAATCACCCCTCCCAATATAAGTTTGCACAACAAACTGAAAAAACACCACACTCTTTAGAAGTTCATCAGGACTCAGCAAGAACAGTTGGACAAGTCTCAACTCCTACTAAAATGAATATTCAAGTTAGCAAATCAAGAGTGTAACTAATTGTTTCTCAAGTAAAAGAATGCTTATCTCTTTTTAGGTTCAGTGAACCTTACTAAGTTAAAAGAAGCAATTATTTAGCTCACAACACTCAAGGCAATTAATGAGAATATTACCAGTTCTGCATAACAATTTCTGCTCCGTGATCTTTTAGACTTTGCCTACTAACCATCCCATTCCAGATAATCCCTGTTATTTTTTGGAATTCCCATTAAGGCTCTGGGAATGTATAAACTTTTAAATCTCGTTTTCTAAGGAAGGAGCAGAAGATGGATGGAAGGGAGTCTTCAGCATGTTTTTTAAAGGTGACTCAAAACTTTCACTCATGTGTAAAACATGAAGTGTTTCTTGTTATTAACACGCCTATAAAATGGAGCTGATTGTTAAGAATTCTACTCGGGTCTGAAAACAAACATTCTGAGACATCCTTGCAGTTTCTTTATACAGTGAGCAGCAAGTCTTGCCTTTGGAAGGCTGAACCAGCCAGCCAATGGCTGTGACAGCTCAGACAGCTACCACGTTCCAATTGTCTGTGACATTCTGCCAGAGACCAACATGAGAGAGCAAGGCTCTCAAGACACACCACTTGGGCTTCCCTTGACTAATGCATAAATGTAATTTGCAAAGCAGAAAAGTGGCAAAACAATCCCTCTGCAAAACAGGGATTATTTGCTGCTATGATTACATTCAAGTTAATCCGTGAAGACAAAAACTAAATGATACGTTTGAAGAATGACTGCTAGAAACAGGATTACAATGAAACTCAGTAATAGACAAGGCTACAGCTTCACCTAAGCACAAGAATACAATTTTGCTGAGAGACAAAGACCAACCTTATCTTAATTCACATCACCAGAACACATTACAGCACTGGATTTTCCAGTGTCTCCGAATTCAAGGAATTCGGTTTAGTCCAGTCTTTACTTATTTTCAAAGGGGACAAACAGACTTATAATATCTGTTAGAACTTTCCAGTACTTTTTAAATTTAATAGACAAATGAAAGAAAGACTCAAGAATTTGGCCAAACAAGATGGTCATAACTGATAAACTCTGCAGTAGAAGGTACAGAGCATTTGGACTATTTCACTAGATTCAATCAATTAACAAGAAAGAACACAGTTTATCTAGCAGATTTTTCTGTAAAGATTCATAAGTTTTGAAGAGAACAAATCATACTATCATTGAATACATCAGAAACACCAAGGCTTGCAAATGAAATTAGAAAATATAGCTTAGCAAGAAGTTTGGTAAGCTCATGATGTATTTAACAAAAAATAAGTGCTGGCTATTTAAAAAAAAAAAAAAAAAAAGCTGATTCTCACATACCTACAGAAATCCAAGAGAAAAATGTAACTTAAAGAAGTGAAATTTTTTTTGGGGGGGAAAGGTAAAAATAAATTACACAGGAATATTTTCCCCAGAAGTTACAGCAAAATATCTGAAAAGACAACAGTTCAAATGAGAATTAGTCATCTGAAGTATTTATTCTGCTTGGTTAAAACTAAGGTTGAACACTGAACAAGAGCAACTAAAAAGATGTACCCAGCCACCGTTTCCATTTACTCTAGTTACAAGTGGACTGGTATAAACACAATTTCCTGTGCTCTCTCACTAGCAAACAGAATATTTGACACAAACTTCATTTTGCTTTGTTCTAAAAATTACCTAGAAAAACACTGTCCAGCATAATTACACTCATTAAAAGTGAGAAGGCATCCAAGGCATATTAAGAAAGTCAATTTTGTCAAATGAAATATCAGCAGAAATAAATTTAAAGAAAGTTATTTTAAACTGTGTACATTAAAGGATGAACGGAGAACTTATTGGACAGTTCTAATTAGTAGACCACTACTAAAGAAATTTACAAAATACATTTAGTATGTTCTTCCTTGAAATTTAAGAAATTGTCTGAAAAATTAGGCAAGCTTACTTATTAAAACTACTGAAAGCAAAGAAGAGTTGCAACTTGCATCCATATTAACTCATAACTGAAAAAACTTCTCTCATCCGAAGAAGTCTACGTAAAGGAAATAAAAAAAAAAGAAAAAGCACTTGCCATTAGATCACGGAAAATAAGCAACTCCTCCTGAGGATAACTAGGGAGAAGACTGGAAAGACTCAGAACGGCCTCACAGTTGGAAGGAACTGTTTGGATCCACTGGTTCCAACCCCCTGGGCAGGGCTGCCAACCACTAGGCTGCCCAGGATCCCATCAGACCGTGTAAAAAGACAGTCCCCTGCTGCTATTTAGCTCCCTTCAAGTACCTGAAGGCCACATTGAGATCTCCTGAGACCCTTCTCTCCTCCAAGCTGGATAAGCCCAATTTCTGTCTGATTTTATTCTGGGGAATGGAGAGCTCTTGTGCTCTCAGAAAGGCATCGTTGAAGTGCTGCCAGCTCTGTTCTGTTTCTCTGTCCCCAGAGACAGTTTCCCAGGGGATCTCATCCAATTGCATAAACAGTTTCAAGTTCACTCTCTTGAAGTTCAGGATCCTGATTCTACTCTTTGCCAGACCCATGTTCCTTGTGATCATGAACATGCAGTAACATAGTTACTGCAGCCCAAGCTGCTTCTGATCTTAACCCCTCTAATAATCTCTTCTGCATTCACGAGGACCTGATCCAGAAACACTTGATCTCTGGTAGGTCTCTGTCCAATATCTGAAACGGAAAGTTGTCATCAGTAGATAACAGGAGTCTCTTTGATTGCTTGCAGGTCACAATGTTGTTTTCCCCAGCAGATATCTGCGTGGTTGAAATCCCCCATCACGATGAGAGCCTGCAAACATGACACCTCTTGCAGCTGATGTAAGAAGGCCTTGTCAACAAGCTCCCCTCAATTAGTTGGCTTGCAGTGGACCCCAATCACTAGATGCCCTTTATTAGTCTGGTCCCTACTTTTAATCAACAGGCTCTCAACCTGTCAACAACTGATTCTCAGGGCAGCTCTTAATGAAGAGGGCCAGTAGCCGCAAAGGCAACAGCCTAGTTTTACAAGCCTCTAAGTTTAGGGAGAAAGCTAAGCAGCCTTTGAAAATTCACAGTTAGGCTAGGCCAGTAGTGTCAACTTCCTGTAATTTTTCACTGGTAAGCAATTGCTTAAACACAGTTTATACCCTTCTCTTATTTCTGTTCTCATTCATGGAGATGCACAATAGACAAAATAGTGAGGTATACAAAACACATACAGGCATACTTAATCATCATTTCACAGATGAGTATGATTTCTGAATGTATCTGCCAAAGCAAGCAAGGAGTGATACTTGCAATAAGTGTGTGAACTGGCTGAGATTGTTAAGAACACCTGGAAACAGAAACCTAAAGCAAAAAGTGTATGCCGAAGTCCTTATGAAGAAAGATGGATTTGGAAGAAATTACAATTAGCCATTAATTACCTATCCTCTTAAAGATTTCAGACTTGTAGTCATTGAGAAGGATTCACTGAAGACCAACGTTTTTAGCTATTACAAGATAGCTTGTAAAAAAAAAAAAAAAGTAAATGTAATCTAATTTCTCCTTTCTGAAGAGAAATAAGGCAAGCTATAATGCCCACAAACTGAAATATTGTCCTTACCCAAATTAAATATGCTTTTTGTACATAAAAAGGGTCACATTTCTGATTCTAACACAACAAACAGCATAAACCTTTTCTAGCGAGTGCAATGTCTACGTTCACAATACTAAACATCCTCACAGGGGAGAATACCCTTCCTGGATTCAAGGCATTGGAGGGATTCAGACCTCTGTTCTACAAGAAAAAACGTTTTAAAACAGATTCTTTACCTCTTTATGGCCTGACATAGCTCCCACTGATGCACATCTAGCTGTCCCCACCTCTGCCATTGGAGTTTCATCCACAATGGAAAGTTATTTTTCAAAATTCATCTTAGCTCCTGACTGTAATACATTTCCTGGCAACTGTTCCTTACTTTGTGGCTATTTCAAGAAGAGTCACCTCTGGCAAACTGGTGTGCTTTAAGCACTTCTACAAGTGCCAAACAAAAGCAAAGCAGACAAACTGGAAACAACAATTACAGTGCTAAGAAAAAAAAAAATAGAGCTAATATAAAACAAATATCAGAATTGCAATTAACAAGTTTATAACTTGTAGATTCACCTGACTTTTTCCATCAGATAAAATTCTACTGTATCAGCAATCAGCTTAGCAAGACATCTTAATCACGAGCATTACATACTGAAATCTGTACTTTCTCTATTTTGAAGGAGTCATCAGACACACAATGTTCTTTTCCTTGTTAAATCAGTATCTTTATCCAGTCAAACAAAGAAAACTAAGCCTTCCATGCACATCCTTGTTTATGCTCACTGAAATGACAAATGCTTTCCTTCCACACTGCAGTGCAATTCTTCAAAAGCCATAGTACGGTTCAGTTGCAAACTCATTTCTAGAATATATATGCACACACAAATTTAAGTCCACATACCTTGTAAGTATTCAGGCTCCATTTCCTCACCAATTCCAACTTCTCCATTGCTGGATTCTTCACTTCATCTGCTAACACAACAGGTCCACTCTTCTGCTGAGCTCTACTCCCTACACGTTATACACAAAGTAAGTAATTAAGGCCTGTGTTTTTGATTTGTTTAAGGAATTAATAGGAGTATGGAAGATTTGCGCAACTGCACATGCAAAAGGAGAATGAGGTGAAAGTAAACACATTGATAAATTTGTTAATTTTCAAGATGAATTCAAAACAATTACATTAAAAACAGATATAGAGCATGTGCATCTCAGTACTTTTACTTGGCAAAAGGCTGAAGGAAGCTTACCTGAAAGCATGGAGTTTACTAACCAACCTTAAAACCGTTTTAGATACCTGTTCTTTACTTTATCTATGTTCTTAACATTCCAGAAGTTGAAGATTCTTCTGGACTTAGCAAATCTAAAGTTTGTTTATATCCTGCAAACCACTAAATGAATGTTATCAACTTATAAAAATTGTTGCCACAGAGTATAACTTAAAGACATGACGAAACAGATTTTCTTTCTAATGAACATCATCCTTTCCAGAAAACACATTTAGCCACCATCAAGGAATTGTAGCTTATTTATGTTTTTCAGATTTTTTTAGCCTGTTGGTTTAGAAGCAATTCATTCCATGCACCAACAGCATGAAAACCGCAATAAAGAAGCATTTGCTAGCATCAAATAAAGATATTCAGGTCCCATGAGTGCGTATTCGCTGTCTACGTAATATTTTCAAGCTAGTACAGGACATCACAGATTCTACGTTTTATTTTTGAAAAACCATTTCCTACCATATGAAACAGTAAAAGCTGCCAAATTCTATCATTTTAAAAGCAGTTTCTCAAAATTTATTTGTGAACAATTTTGACTACTGCTGCTCTCGCATGCTTTGAATAGTCCTGATGGCTACTTACAGTCACCTTAGCACTGCTGGTTATTTACGTAAATAAGTGACTGGAAAAAACATCTATAAAGATGCCTCAAGATACTCCTTCAACATCAAGCACTACTGTATCCTTTATGTCTTCAAAATGCTGTGCAAACATTAGGTAATTAATCCTCTCAACACCCTTATGAGGTAACAGAGTGAGTTTTCTCTTTTTACATAGAAGGAAACAGAGATGTTAAGTAATTTGCCCATAGGCACAAAATGAGTCAAACGGCAAAGCCAAGCTTGGGTGTTAGAAATTCCTAATCGCCACCTCATACTCTGTTTTACAGGAAAATATGAACATTTGGTGCAAAAAGAAAGCCACGAGTTTCAGCTTCAATCAAAATAAAATAACTTGGTTACGCACATTGTAGTTACTGTCTGTTAGTAGTAATTTGTTTTTAACATTATAGCACAAAAAGTAGCAAACAGAAAGGGAAGCAGAGATTACTTAGTGAACAGTTAAAATCCAGAAACCAGGAACACCATAAGCCCCTAGAAATGATGCTTCCAAGTAAGAGTAAATCAAATGACTGAAGAGATGGAGGAGTTAGTACAGTGTCAGCAGAGACAAGGGCGTTATCCGCTCAGTGCTGCGATACCTGTGGGAATAATTAAATCACAACCTTGTCCAGCCAGTCTGCTAGCTGCTGCACTGCTGGCAGATATAACAGTTGATTTGGGTGATGCTGAGGAACCTGGAAAGGGGACACATTTAACCATGAAAATCCACCACCTTCCCTTAGGAGGCAACATGTACTTTTACAGATAGATTTTCAAAGCAAAGAAATATTTGTTTTAGCAACACATTAAATAGAAGCATTCACAGATGCACAAATGCTTTTGAAAAGGTGCAGCTGTTCATGTGAACTACTCCAAGTTTTAGTGATTTAATTTTATTCTTTAAGTCATGATGCCAATTTTTCCTTTCTTTAAAAAGAGTAATCAAAATACAACTGGCAGCTTCATAAGTAAAATACGTACTACCAACAGAGAACTCCATGTATGGCTGCTGCAGATGAAAGCACATTTTCAGTTTTAGGTAGTTTTCACTGCATGCTGCTGCTCAACAATACTTGCAGCATCAAGGGAACAAGCAGGCTGTGAAACCTGGGCCAATTTTAACTAGACTTCAACATCTACTCCTAAACCTGTCTTTTTTTTTTTAAAAAAAAAAACAACAACTTAAAACACACCCACAAAACTCAACGATAACCTGTCCTGATGATTATAAGAATTATTAGCTGTTAAGTCAAGTAACTTCCCTCCCAAAAAGAAGAACTTACAATACTTGCTTGTTCTCACTTCTAAAAGCACACCTTCAAATGACCTGTACTGTGTGTGCTCCCTAAGTAGTTTGGTGAGTTCTGCAACTCTTTCTTATCACATAAATGCAGAGTGAAAAATTCTGTGAGATTGTCAAGAGTTGAACAAAAAATAGAATGAGATAGTTTTTCCTCTGCAGTCAGGAGTCATCAGCATACCGGGGAGTGCTTCTATCACTTATGCTGAAAAGATCTGAGATGTTTTGTAGGATTGAGAGTGTCCACTGTGTGATGGGGGTTTAAAAAAGAAGTCTAAACTTTAGCACTTTGCACTAGAACTTACCTATCACCAATAGCAGAAATGCCACTTGAAGTAACTAAATCAACACAACCAGATTTTGCCTACTAAACACATTCTACAGCACTACCAACATGAGATGCAAAACATTTTAATATGTGGGATATAAAAGTACTTGAACGTTACACAGAAGCAGTGAGATTGAAAGGCGCCATTGTTGTGACCTTCGATTGTTGTACATTACATAAGAGCTGCAAGTGGATCCATCCACACAAAAGTTGGACTACAAGATCCTACTACTACAGACCTGAAGATTAAATCACTTCAGTAAGCAAACAAAGACAAGCAGTTAAAAGAAAAAACTCTAGGACTTGACACTATTAACGCAGCCCCATGCATGCTTCATTATTCAGCACCTCTTGGATCCTTGCCTTCCCCACATTACTGCTTACTTAGCCTGCAAAAATGAAGCCTTAATAAAGACACCTACACAGAATAAAGAATATTTTAAAACAGAGCTATCATTCAAATTTTGTCTCTAGTTTTAGGGAGTCTAATCTTCTGCTATATCTCTATGCCTGATATGGATAGAACATTAGGAATAATTTGAAAACAGTCTCTGAAGGAAAACTGATATTTGTATTGTTAAAAACTACATGTTTAAGGCTCATTATTTGTGTACAAAACTTACTACATTATTACATATAAGCATAGCTTGAAACACATCTAAGATATTCTTTTTCTTACAGTCTAACATACTTAGCACTTCCAAGAGCTATGTTGCAAATAGAATACAGAAAGGCCAGAATTATGAGAGGCTTGCCATCTGCCCAGTTTTTAGCTAGGCGTTCTGCTTATTTCAGTCTTAAAGAAACCACAGTATTTACTTTGTAATATACGTACAGTACAGCATGTAAATCACTGTTTTCATAAGCACATTTTACAAAACAGGAAATGAAGCAAAATGCAAATTAAATGTGTGACTACAAAGGACTTATTTTCACAGCTGCTCCTTTGAGATCATTTCAAACCTTTCAAATTCAGAAGTAGACTAAGCTACGAAATTCATTAAAATATCACTTTCACACACTATATCACAGCACATCTGTTTTTAGACAGATGGCAAACACTGACATGACTTACCTTCTTTTTCCCCCCCACAAAGTTTAACCCAATAAATATTTTATTTAATACTTTTATTTATTTCTTTACAAGACTTAACATGTTCTAAAGATTATCAAGTGAAATTATCCTGCTCTAAACAACTGTGAATCGGTGCTGAAAAAATAAGAGAAATTATTTTAATTACGTAGTACTTGGAGAGACCCATGGTATTATCGCTTCTGACAATACATTAAATTATGTGCACTGTTACATTAAAGAAGGAAAGACTACTTGGGAACAGAAGAATGTCACTAATTCATCTGTTCCAAGTTAGTGAACAGTGTATAAAGAAAAGTTATATTTCAAATTGGTACAACACTTGTAATCTAGACTTTCAAAGTGGTGTAATTGTTCAAGTGTTTGGATTGACAGAGTTTCAAGGAAACTACTTCCCTTCCTGCAAGTGAGGGCCAATTTAACACAAAGTTTTATTAGTCCCTTGACAGATAATAGGAGTGCAGCAGTTCTATTTTAACACCCCAGCTACCAGAGAAAAATAAGGCTGTCACAAACATACATCTCAGCCTACACATCTACATAAAAATGCTCACAGAAGCTACAGAATGTTATTTCTGAGCATATAAAATATACCTGAAGATTATAAACTGCGAAAGAGATTAAAAAGCAAGTTACCTTTCCCTGGAAATGGTCCTGCCTCAACAACTCCCTCTTTGGTGCTGTCAAAGTCATGAGACGTTATTTTGGTTTCAGAAAGTCCAAGTCCAGCTGGTAATGAACGTTTCAAGTCCTTTGAAATATTTGAATAGAATGGAAAACTAATGTTAAAAAAAAAACTTAAAAGCAACTACAAGGTACTACGATGTAATTTTAGCAGTTCTCAGATGGGTTTGCCTCTAGCCTGGAATGTCCTTGCCATTGACACAGCACTCTGCTACGACGCAAAATAAAACTTCAATTAAAAACAATCAGCATAGCTTGTGTATGTATTTTAGATACACTGGTTTGTTCATTTAACGTGCTTTCCTTCTGACATTTGCAAGAAGACAACAAAAAGAGTTACAGAAAACATGAAGCTGTTATAATTTAGGATTGAGGCACAACCAGAATGCATCTTTTTGAGTAGCAATTACCAAAAGCGTGGCCTACATCACCATGCTTAGTGGTCTGAAGCTGTCTGTGGTCCAGACAATCACAGCAGTTTAATTATGCTTTCCATTAAACTGATCAGGGTACAGAAAGCCCTAAGACTAAGGGCAGACAATGGTTTACAATCAAAAGCATGAAAACAACTATCAGACATACAAGTTATTTCACTCTAGGCTCAAAATACCTTTAAATATCACATAATCCTTAATTCCTATAAGCAGCACATGAAATCTCCTCAAACTCTGACATAGTAAAAACAGGAAGGCATCTTCCCTCAGCAACTTCCCTTTGAGCACCTCCCTGTATCACAAATGCTCTTTGCTGCTTACTTCTCCTTGCCTTTAAAATTAATCAATTTTAAACATTCTGAAACTCCCTTGTTTAAGTTTTGCTGGCAACAACGTGTTGAGGCAGAAATTAAGATCCTCCTAAGAAGAAGAAAGACAATAGAACAGTTTGGTTGGAAGAGACCTTGAGACACCAAGTCTAACTGCCACCAGGGCACTTAAGAGCTAAGCAAGAGGTAAAGCATGTTGTTATTGAGGGTGCTGTGCAACTGAGCTCTGGGAAACAGCACTGGTGACCATTCACCAGGAGTAGCTCCATTCACTGGAACCCTTTGAGCTCTGGCCATGTTCTATCTCAAGTTTAAACTTCTATTGTTATGGAATATACTTAGCGCCTAAAAAAAAAAACTATAGGCATACAAAGCAACGTAAACTACTAATTGTTAACAGTAAAAAGTGAACGAAAAGCTACTATAGAAACAAAAGAAAAAGGGTAAAATGCACTTAAAAAAAGAAACTATGCATCAAGAAGATAGAAAATGGGCATTTTCTGGAGTTAGATATACTTTTACATCCCCTTGCAAGAAAAGATAGAAGCGCAAAAGAACATGCAATATTGCAATATTGCAATATTTCAGAATGCAATAGTGAAATACATAGACAAAAACTACACATAGCTCTAAAAAAATTGCCACTGCCTGGATACATACAGTAACTATTCATAATACTTGCAATTAAAAGATTACACACAAAATATCATCTTTAAAATCCAATGTATGTTTCATGTAATACTGCAGTCATCGAGTCCACAAACAAGATATAAGCTATTGCCTAAGAATGATACCGCCTAAAAGCTCAGAATGTGAATAAGTGGCTTTGGATCACATCTCCACAGACTGATTTGTCTTCAGTTTAAGACAAACACCTAGGGGGAAGAAAAAGCAAAAGCTACAAGTGTGAATCCCAATATGGTAGAAATGTCGTTGATGTGGGAAACCGAGGATGTTACTGCAAATGGAGTAACCAACTCCAACAGCTGTACTCATACAACTGGCTATTTCATATAAATAATGCTCCATTTATGTACCTGAAGCATAATACCAAAAAGAAAATGGGAAACAATACATACCATGGAAAACATACAGTAGTTGCACAGAACCTGGTCTCACAAATAAACCAGATCTCAACACCTGATACATACTTTGTCTTTGCAGCTGACTTCCACTGGTAACTCCATTGAAGTAAACATAGTTGGTGGTATGACGGAAAGCTTTGCTTCAACCTAGTTCAACTGGTATTCACAGTCCATTTAACTCAAAATGTTGCAAGCCAGTAGAAGCCACAAGAAAGCATAACGATAACCAAATAGCAGAGAGGAAGATGCATTGATTTAGGAAAACAGAACACAGCATCAAACTTTTTTTCTCCCCAAGGGCACCCTGGCACATCGTATACTTCACAAAAATATTAAAATCTGAAGCCCAACAGCTAACCTCCCTAAGCATGTTCAAAATGGGAATCCAAGCCATCATCTGTATTTCAAGATAAAAAATGCAGAACATCTATTCTGTAAATACAGAAGTTTACATCTAAGTTTAAGCAACCAAAATTCTTTTACACATACTGTTCAATTTTGATTTGAAGCTAAACAGACTGAACAAACTACAGTTAAATGAATCATTCAGAATACTATAAAACATACAAAAAGATCCTTCTGCAAAATAAAAAAAATACTACTCAGTTCATGAAAATACATTAAGATATACAAGGGGGGTATATTAGACAGGTTTTTTTTAATTGGCACGTATACACCTAGGTGCATAAACAAGCACAAAACATTTGTTCAGAGGTATCTTTTCTTCAGTTGTCAAAAACGAAGTGCAGTGTGAAGAAATGCATTCATGCCTGCTTTTAGTACCTATACCAACCAGCTGAAATACACCTTGCTGAAGAAAGATGTTTACGCAATGAGAAATGTCATCAGTGATTACCAATCCACTGCCTCTTTGCTGTTTACAAACATGGCAGCTAACTTCATTGAGTACAGACATGTTTCTGCATGTAAACTTCAGTTTAGCACGATTCTTGCAACTGACCGTGCTTCCTTATAAGCAATAAAGACAGACAAAAAGGCTACTCAGACATCTGTTTCTGATGAAGCAATTTATCACTTCAAGGATAATTTAGAAACACCTTAGAGTAAGGAAAAGATTACCTTTGCAGACTTCACATTTAAGAGAAGCTGTTACAGTGCTTACGGATATTTTGGAAATGTAAGAAGAAAGCGACGTAAAAAGCTCTCTTTTTCCCATCAATATTTGCTGTTACAACATAGGAAGTCAAGTCAGATTCTCCTTCAACAGTAAGGTAAACACGTTTTGACTAATTACTGCTCTTCCAGCTAGTAGGAAGAGTTTGATGATCATAAAACCTGCTTTCAAATTTGTTATTTGACACCTTCTTCATAACGTCACTAGAATTCAAGATACACTCATACATCTCAAAAATCCAAGCCTGTAATGTATTGCCATCACCACAGAAACTGATGATTTAATTCTTATACAATTGAGAATGATGAATGAAGCACTGCATTTGTTTATGCAATTATCATCTGGTATTTCCATTGTAACCCACAATTAGAAGTATAAAAACTACAACTTAGAATATCCCCATGAAGTCAAGACGTTGAATTACCTATGCCATTCTCAGCCATTTAGGATGGTAACGGCCCAAAGGAATAAAAGTACGGTCTAGTTGAGTCAGTGCAAACAACCTGCACAGCACAGAGCATTTAAACTACGTTAGTCTCTGGTTAAAACTCCACTTTTAGTTCAAATCACCACATTATGCTATTATAATGAGAATAGCCTTATTTAAATGTCTCCAACAGCAATATTCTTCCGTTTGTTATACAGGCCAACTAGCATGAACTTGTATCAGTTCTTTTGATATGGTAGACACGTCAAAGAAGTCACACAGAACACACGGAAAGAAGGAAACGTGGACTGAGCTAAAAGACTTCTTTCTATTAAGACATTTCCCATCCATGCTCTACATTCAAATTTAAAATGAAGTGATAAAGAGATCAAAACAGTTTTGTTTCTCCACGGGGTAGAATTTTCGCAGCACAAATGACACTGAATGCACAGTTGCATCAGTCATTATTAACAAAAGTCCAAGTATCACTGTTGGCTTATTACTAACAACAGTTTCAAAACTCACAATTTTAGGTGCCTTTATTACTTTCAGTAAAGCAATTGAAAAACAGGCCAACACGTTCCTTGTTAATTTGAGGAGCCCATTCAAAGTTGAGCAACTAGAACTGGAAACAATCACACGCTCATATATTTTTCAAATGATCAATGATGTTTTTAATAAGACATGAAATTTACCTTTGGGAAGAACTTGTAATACATCATATTGTAAGATCCAGTTTAAAGTCTTAAAGATTATTTTAATGTAATCTTCAGTGAGTAGACATAACATCCATCTAGTAAGATACAGAGCTCTGAACTTGCACTTAGAGCCCTAATGGACGCACTGGCGGGGCTCCTTATCCCACATTTTCCTCTACCCTTTGTCTCACTCAAACTCTATCTTCCAAGAATTCCCTAGATCTTCATATCAGTAGAAATTACAGCTCTCCTGCCATTTATTTTTATGCTTAATGCTTTATTCTACTTCTAACATGCAGAAAACATGGACTGGTATTGCCTCTATTCTCAATACATACATTTCTCTTGAAACAGAAGGTAAGCTTTTCCTGCCACAATCCTTTAGGCTTACCTAACACCAAATCACAATCTGCTTTAATATTTATTTCACTTGTACTCTCATCATTCACATTCATAATTACTGTTCTTTAAGACAAGCAGATCGCTTGGCAACAAACAGACAGACTGAACTGGTTTCATTTCAAAAGCAGTTTTCTATAACTGACATGCCAATCTGAGTTCTAAAACCAGTGTGAATTAAAATACAAGTGCACAAATTGAGTTCTAGACACACCAGTCAGTACAGCAAAACCTATCAAACAGAACTCAGATGTTTTAGGTAGAACATGAGAGAGAAGGCCGGGGGATCGTTTAATGGGAAAAGACAAAATGAGTTGACCTTACCTATTTGCATAACCTGGAAACCTAATAGAATTACAGAACAAGATACTAAATATTTGCACTCAGGTTCACCAAAACTCAAAGTTTATTTTGTGCTTGAAATATAACAGATTGAATACTAACAATTAAGTTCAATTTCTCTTCCCAAAGTTAATTACAAGTGTTATATACATATTTAACAATGTTTTATCCTTATAGAAGGGGGAAAAGAGACAGAAGAAGAGATCTGCAACACAGAAAGCAAACAGAAACACTGAAATGAGAATTTCAGAGATGCAGCCTTCAGAACTTAATACAGATCTCATACAATAGTTTAAGCATAACAAGTAGCTTATGGCTCTTGAGTACCTTTACAGGCAGACCAAATGAATAAGGCTTTTTAAATTATTCCTATGCAGCTCGCACATCACATGGCATGTGATTCAATAAGGAATAATATACTTTCTCACTTCTTATCCCTTCAGCAACATTAAAGCTACTACTATTCTAATAGCAATTAAATTCCATGGGAAGAAAACTTAGTTCTACAAGAAAGGGATAAGTGACTTAAACCCATGAAAAACATAAACCAACATTTTTTTCTGTGTTTTCTTGTACAAAATAGCAAGAAAAACATGCTTAATTAGTAATCACTGAAGTTCTCTGTTATTAACACAGACTGAACAGCATCCAAACATCAGCAAACACTTCTAAACATCACGTCTTTAGAGCTTAACTAAGTTTCAACAGAGCTTGGAGAGCTGAAAAGCACCAGCTCAAGCCTTCCTGTAATGAAACATTAGACATTTTATCCGTTGATGATTTAAGTTACAGGCTTTGTTAGTAAAAAAAAAATTCCATTTACCATAGAGGCAGGACAAAACTTGTCAGAATTCCTTAGGCATTTCTTACTATTACAAACTAGACAGCATATGCAGCAGCATATTTCTAAATGAGATTTTACAGTTCAGCAAACACTCAAGCTACCTTGTAAATGTCTTTTTCATTACTTTTTTTCTTAAACGTACAGGAGCTACAACTTACTGAGGATGCATCAAGTAGTGCTTTAATATATATCCACAAGAATGGAACAAATACACTTCTTCCTGCAACGTCATTACAATCTGTTCTGTTGGATATTCTGCGCAACTAGTCACATTTTTTCTTCCAAAGAACAAGCAATTCTCCTTGCCACTTCAAAATAAATATATTTGTATCGTGTTATCTTGCAAAATGAAGTATTTGTCATGCTTCAGAACATACAAACACCACGTTGAGTCAAAATGTCATGCCTGAGTGGCTTATGGATGAGGTCTGATGACACTGCTAAAAAGGCGTGTAAATCTTTATAACCACAGAATCTTGAAAAGCACACTGTACAACTACATCTTTACTCAATCTACCAAAAAAACATACCAACTATCAAGTGCTTGTGGCAAAGTGGAGTAGAAGAGCAAACAGAAATACGGGATTACTATTTTTTGTTTCATCTTATACCTGAATTATGCAATGTACAGCTGTACATCTCACTGACCACAACAATAAGAAAAAAAACTAAAATACCCTTATTCCCCCAAGTACCAAGAAATTTTGATTGAAAAGTACACTAGAATTTGAGTGGACAAAATCCCTCTGTGCTCACACACTTTACTGAGCACTGCGGTAAGAGCACAACTTCGTGATAATGGCATGTTGCCCCATTTTTAAGCGACCTGCTAAAAAACAAGTGCTTGGCCTCTCCTTCCCACAGGATAATGGGAAGAAGACCCCTGAAAACTCAACATAGAAGTACTGTAGTGCAGAATATTGCCTTAGGTTATAGCAAAAAAAATTACTGAAAATATTGGCAACAAAAAAAAAAAGTATAGCATTAACCATTAAAAATAATAAACACAAAGATGAATGGAAGCTTAATATTAAAATTTGAGACTAAGAGATCAGTAAACAGATAGATACTAATTTCAAGGAGATTGTTTTCTTTGTTTTGTTTGTAAGCAGCCCCACTTATCACATACTCTGAGTTTAGGTCATGCAGGTGTTAACTTGCACAAGACAGTTCAAAAAGTTCATCTTCACTGAATCCAATATGAAAAAAAATGTGTAAATACAAAAATGTATTAAAAGCTACAGCAGAAAACATGATCAAATTCGCACAGCATAATTTTTCTTCGACTCAACCAAATACTTGATCCATTTTTGAGTTTAGTGGAAGTTTCAGAACAGATTTAACTCCAAGCCACAAAAATGCATAGCATCTGCAAGAATCTACCTCAATTTTACCACGCAGCCATAGACAAAAACTTCACTAACATCTCAATTTTCCACAGAAAATGGTGATTATATTTGGAATAAACAAGTGCTGTGACCGAGTCAACAAGAGTACAATCTCATGTACCATAAATACTAAAAAATTATTGAACATGCTACTCCTAAGAAGCAATTTCTAGGTAAAGGACAGACAGCTTTGAGACAGCAGTCAAGTCATATCATCAAAGTTCTAAGGCTCAAAAACAGTACATCTGCTTTTCTATTCCCAAGTGAACCTACACCTACTAACACATTAAGGTTTACTTCAGTTGTCCCACCTAAAACGTAGGCATAACCTAATCAAAATTGAGTTTCTACTTCATTTAATTACACATGATCAGGAAATATGCTCCAGTTGCACATGACTTCTTAAACTTAAGGAATTGTTTTTCCTGCCCCCTACTCAGTAGTTCTATAGGACAGAACAACAAGTCCAAGCTGTGCACAGTATTTCTTATTTCTCTTAGAAATAGTTCAGTACTGCAGATGAGCACAGAACTGTTAGAGCTTAGAGATTTCCTCAAAATCTGTGTATTGACAGATAGCAAATATGAAGATGAGTTAATTATCCAGATCTCCAACTGAAAAACAAACCGAAAAACAAAATAAATGCAAAGAGGACCAACACCAAATCCCTAAAGTTGTAGCACAGCACCCTCTGCTGGGCAGTGAAACAAAAGAAGAACCAGCTGAAAAATACAATCAGGATAAGAAAAGCACAGATGATACATACAGATGAGGTGAAACTCATTCCACATGCTACAAACATAACAGAGTGTAATACTTATCATCTAATAACAGTAATACAATAGTAAATTTTCCAGGTTAACTATAGAAAAATTACTTCTGCCCTACCTACAGCTTCACATCAGAAAGTGACCATCTTTACTTACAGGTGTGCTACCTCCTAACTTAACCTCCCTTAGAAGTAGCTTGCCTTAGACAATATGAAACTTGCTTATAGAACTCATTTGAGGACTTCACAGGGCTTCAGTATTTTTTAAGTGTTTGCTTTCCTGCTTAGGTAAAACTGTCAGGATAAAAAAAAATTGATATCCTAAGGACTTACAAATCAGTAACATACAAGTGCACACTCCTGACTTCGCAAGCCATCTGTACGCACCCTTGGCAGAATTTCTTTATTATTCTTGCCAACAAGATTAACATTTATCAAACTAAAATACCAAAAAACTTGAGAAAACTATGTCAAGTGAAGTACATTACGCATTGCATTCTAACTTCAGCATTTCTGATAACAGTACCTTGTTAGACACTAAGGAAAGCTCTTACCCTGTTAAAGCTGTGCTCGTGAGAATCTTCCAGCTGTCCATTGCTCGTCACAGGAATTTCAGCTGCTGAATTTCTGGGAGATTCCTGAGCCATTGCACCTTCCTATTGTACCAGAAGAAATAGGTTAGCTTTGGTTCTGGAATACACTGAGTGATCTATATTAGAATATTTGATGTGTAGATCTTGTGCCAGCTGACTTATTTCCCTTTTGGTAATATTCTGATATACTAGGTCTGCATACATTCATTTCACCACAAACCCAAATCACATTACTATGCAAGAGCATCTCCGAAATAACACAAAGCTTCAAGATCTAAGAAATAGGAAACACCAGGATAGGTGATGGGAGAGGAGTAGACAAATGAGACATAGAGCCATGCACAAACCTAATCTTTCCATACACACACTTTGACTCTTGATGTAGTTAATGCTGCTCCAACTACAACAAAGGCAGGCTTTGATAAATGAAGTTGTACTGGCTAACAATAAACAAGAAGTATTAGGTAGGAAAAATAAAAAAGCAATAAATTTACTTGTTTATAAGAAAAATAAAATGATGATTCCAAGCCTTAAAGTTGTTTAACTTGCTTTTGCTTTTCTCATAATTTAGCGCCACCTTCTGACCAAACTGATGGCATACAATTCCAACTCAGCCAACAGCAGTAAACCTATAGTGAAACGCAGACACCAGAACTGGAAAGCTCCAACGCAATTCCAGAGCCAAAGTTAGTAACAAGATGCTGCTATTTTATGAAGACTAGAAGCTGCAGCGTAATCACTGCATTCAAATAATAACCCGGGTTAAGATCTGGAAAAGACTCTTGCAAGAAACAGACTCAATTTATTTATAAGAGCAACACTATCAAAGCACAAGACACTGGTCTTGGTTCTAAACAAATTACCTGCTATTTTGAAGCACATCTTGATGCAACCCCTCAAACCACACTTACGAAAAGGGATGTTTGTATGAAAAGCTTTTGTGTTTTTATACTTGCAGACAACATTGCTGTAGATGCAAACATTTGAGTTGAATATCTGTAACTTCACTAAAACTATGGAATGTGACTTTATCAGCTCTGGTTACATCATATAGTAACAACTATGCTGCCCACCCTCCTCAGAATGAATCTCATATTGGTGAGAATACTACTACAACGTGACAACCTCTACCAACCACTTGAACACATGCAAAACAATGGACAAACACTCTGATCACATTCAACGTGATAACAGAAAAGATGAACCATGTCCTGAAAGAGTGAAGAACAGAGAACATCAAACATGGACAACTCCTCTCCAACAGTAAGATTCATTTCACACTTCACTCAACTGTGATTCTACTAACTCTAACATGAGCATGCACGAAAGCCTGACACATGCTACAACAATTAGCCCAGCTCTGACCACCCAAAACATAAATCAGTACATCATCAGTAGCAGTAATTTATGCTCAGTGTACTAATTATAACATAGAGGCAAGAGGTGACTGCACCATCACTTCATAAAAGCTAAGATGAATTGACTACAGTTGTGGGGTGGAATGTGATTAGTATTTCCCTCACTGATTTACATGGAGGTTCTGAGGACTCCCCTTTTGTGCCCGTTACCCCTAATTCTTCACTCTCACATCAGCTTTCCTTATTCCCCTACTTCTTCCCCAGGTAAGTACATATGTGTTTGCTCAGCAAACAAGACTGTAGAAACAACACGGGTTAAAAGAAGGTGACCTGTGCTCAAAAAGGGGCTGTGGAATTTTTCCACTGCCATCAGTTCTCCAAAACTGATGCAATTTTAGAGCAGAGGTTATACAGTTCCAATACTTGTAACTACAAAACAGAGACAATAATGGACTAAGAAAGTACAAAGAACCTGAAGAATTGCTTTCTGCCACAGCCCCAGGTGAACAGCTACAAGAGAACAGTATCTCAAAACACACGCTCTACATACAGATTACTGCCAAAACCAGAAATCATCTCCCTTATGAATGCAGCTTCCTGAAACCTCAGTCACAATAAGCTTACTGACCGCTGAGAAGATGAAACCATCAACTCAAAGTAATATTTCTGTTAAAACAGTGAGTATGATTACTGAACGAAGTGTCCCTTCAGCAAGCATAGCCCACAGCTCATTTAAGCTGTAAATAATACAGCTGCATCCTCAGAAATGTAACAGTATGCAGGGACAGTCCGAAGCAAATCTAGTGAAGTTCCTACCTTTGTAGTGATGAATAAAGGAATGAAATAACTAATATTTTCTACTGTCACTCTACAGCAGCCAAGGAAACATCTACTCTCTATTTCTGTGAAACAGCTTCCTAAATTGTCTATAGACAAGTGGGAACTTCAACAATTTGCTCACAATGGAGATGCAAACTGAATTTGATCCCACGAAAAAGAAAGCCAAAGCAGCCCAGATCCACCACTCCACCAGCAAACACAATGCCTCGCTACACAATGTTGCACAAGAACTACTACCTTGAAGTAATAATCCCTTCTTTCTGCTGTACTTACCCATTTTAGACTCTATGCTGCCTAAATCCATTCAGCTTGTGAAGCAAACCCTGCAGCACAGTGACAACCACTGCTTGAAGTAATCCCTTCTTGTCAGTTAACTGGACTTCCTCCAACATCTCAAAATCAAACCCTCCCATTCACGATTACTCACAAACTTACATCCCCACACTAACTACCCTGTGCCACGCGAATCAACCTCTCCAGGAGCCCAAAACCATTGCCAGGATGGGCTGATTTGACACTAATACAGCTATCACTCAGTCACCTCAGAGTCAGACTGGACCTCTTCTCCAGCTGGATGAATTTCATCAAGTGCTGTGGATTCATTCCTGTGTTCTGACATACCTGAAAATAAAATAGTGATGGCATGCATTAATTGACGTGAAGGAATCTTCAAGAAATGGAAGCAAAAATTGCAGGAGAAATTTCTTTTGCAAGCTCTACTGAAGCAAAAAGAAGCCTCCTTCTTAGAGGTGGACTGGGTCTTTAGGTCACTGAAGTCCAACGAAGACAATGACTACAGTCTAGCAGCATAAGCTCCTATCCAAGACATCTTCCCTGCACAAAACACTGACCTTGCAACCTAAAACCCAGAAAGTAAACGAAGTTCTTCAGCCGATATTTACTTTCATCTGCAACAACACACCTCTTGCATCCTACCATTACAAAGCACGCAGTTTTTCTAGATTTTGCTAAGAGATGAAGCATATGTATACTATGTGAGTTTATGTTGATCCTAAGTCACTGGAATCTAGGCACAACAGACTGAACAGCTTACTAATTGGCAAGAGTCATCTTTCAATTGTATTATCTTGTTTAAAAGGAACACCTTACCTACTGAAAGAAAGAAATTCAGTAACAGTCAACACATACACCAGAAACCAACTCAGTGAGTAGCATGGTTATGACAGGTATCTAAGTTTCTTACTTATTTTAGGTACGTGACCCACATTTGATTTCACATGGGTAGTAAGGACAGGTGATACCACAACTCCCTCAATGCTTTGCAAGGAAGAGACAACCTGTCATTAAAAATTAAACAGACTGTCAGTACTCACTATAATCACACATGACTGAAGTTTAGTGAGCTTTGCACCACTCTGTACAGATTTAGTCATGCACCAGATCAGAAAAAATCTGAGAATGATCACTATTCATATCCTATTTCAATTTTCCAAGGTATAAAACATACTAATTATAACAAATAGTTAGCAAGGTAAGCATCCTGTGCAACAGGGGAACTAAAATAAGGACACAGAGAATGAGAAACTGAACCACCTAGCTCCTATTACACTAAATAATGTCCCAGTTGGCTTTGTAAAAACAAGGTTAAATAAGAGAACTCCTCCAGAAAGGCTGCAATTCACTCAGGGCTACCACTGAATGAGGCTGGATTTCCCTCCTACCTACTAATACTTGTATTCAAATCAATCAGGAAAAAAAACTGCTAGTACAAAAAGTCATACAGCAGAGCTGGCTAATTAAGGTTATTAAATGTGATACGCAGCAAGAAAAGTCTTGATAACTAAAAGAACTCTTGATGTAACCTAGGGGCACAAACCTCACAAATCCGTGCAGAGATACTGTGTAAAAACAAGAAGACATTTAAAGCTTTTAAAATTTATTTGCTATGCTACACTCCTCCCTCCCCCCTCCCCCCCCCCAAGTTTATGTAGCACTGCTTTCCTGAAAGCAGTCAGAACACTCACAACATAACAAGTCATCTTTTACAATGGTACTCATAGTACCCTAAATAGCATCTTCTATCTCACAGCTAAGGCAGAAGAAGAGTGCAGATGATCGAGCCATGAAACATGCCAGACCTACCCTCAGCAGCTAGAAGATACAAAGCACAGTCATCCAATCTGTCCATGTTTCCTTTTCTCTGACCTATAGTTAACACATAATCGCATCTTTCTTATTCTTTCTGTCCATATATGACCAACTTGTTACTGAGACAGCTGGAACATCTGAGTATGCACAGAACCCTTCTGACTCCATCAGAGCATTGTATGATTCTGTCACTTGACCACTTTTTTGTGTATGGTTTCATGCACAGCCATATGTTGCTGCAAACATCACTGAGCAGCTCACCTCCACCCTGCAATAACAGGAGCCAAACAGTGAGAGCAGCTTGCAAACACTCACAGAGTGCAGAGCTGTGGGGAAAAACACAACTCAAAGCTGTAATACTTGCACCACCCACCAGAGCCCAAGATCACACAAAAGAAACTCAGGTTTAAACTTTAAACATTTACTTCAAAAATTACATGAAATGAAAAACTTGTTTTGCAAGAAGCAGAAAAACCTTGTTCCAAGTAAGTCAATGAGCCTGCCCAAAGCAAACAGAAATTTACATCACCTCTCTCCTGCTGACGGAAGTTGTCCCCATAACTACGGAGAGCACTGAAAAATGAGCATTGTTTGCCTTGAAAGAGAAGGCTGGGTGGCAGTAACAAGCCCAAGACACAGGCACAACACATGCACTAAACACACACTTTGGAATTCCAGCAACCACACTGAGTATCCCAGAATGGCACAAAACCAGACATTTTAACATATCATTTCTTCAGCTGGCAGAAGTTAACCACGTGAGAGCTTAAAAACAACACCCTAAGCATCCTCCAGAACACATAACCAATTATAATCAGCAGTTATACGAGCACATTTATGGATTAAGAGCAAGTACAAACAAAGCACGTTATCAGCAATAAACCAAATTTGAAAAAGGACTTCATTCTTAATGTAGTTTACATTACTTAATTGGTAACTCTTACGGTCTTAGAAATGAGCACCACAGGATTCTCAACACTTACATTTGCTTTCCTAAGCTGGATGCACTGGCTCCTTCACTTACATTTATTTATTAATAAATGAATTGCCAATAAGATGAAAGTCTTCTGTCCCGTTAAAGTTTATTGCAGTTACTGTGTTATTACTGGTTCTGCATCTGGTGAAATAAAAGTTGCTGAAACACTACAGAAAATGCAAAGACAGATAGAAAATAACGAAGTCAAGCATGTTTCCTTACTTTTGACTTATAACTAAGGACATCACCACTAATTCTTAGTTTTGCTTCTTTTAAGGAATTAAGAATGCAGTAAACACTTTCTGCTGCAACCACAATATAGTTTCCTCTTTGCACTCTTGCAGTTCCACTTCTGCTCCTCCTACAAAAGCTAGTCATATCTGAGAGTTATAGAACACTGTAGAGATGCAGACTGAGTACTGCAAGCAGCTAACACACTGCCAGCTCCAGGTCAAGCCACGCTCCACTCCTGATCACCTAAGCCATGGGTTCCTATAATGGTCTGAACTTCTACCAAAACATAGAGAACCTTGAGATTAACATAATGTCTCAATATCATTCTTCCCACCTAACATTCCTCTGTACCTAATCAATGCCTCACATTCTAGTTGTGTACGCACACACATACAAAGAGACATACATGTGAATCAGACAACTGCTCAGTTTGGAGTTGCTCTGACCACACAACACAGTTCCCAGCATAGCAGAAGAACATTTCTGTTATCTCTTTATACAGAGATAAAGCTGATAACAGATCCTTGTTAGCAGTCCCACCAAGCACAGAAAAAACACGTCAGATACTGACCACACACTGAGGTCACAGAAGGCAAGAAGGAAGGCTGTGAGATGGTCTGAGGCAAAAACAGAACCTCAGAGACATAACCCAAGCAACACCAGAACTACATATTGTTTGCACACAACCCCCAGCACAATACCCATTTATCAGACGACACCACACAGCTTCCACATTTTACCAGTGACTTGAGAACAGGCAGCCAGCTGCAACAGACATACAGGCACACTTACAGCCCCAACTGCCTTGGCACAGAACACGTCCGAGGGGCACGACACGGACGCAGCACCCAGCAGTCTTTCCCTCTACCAGCGAACGAGCTCCCAGCTCCCTCCTCAACTCCACCTCTTCCTGGGCACGGCCCCGCACGGTGCCCGGCCAGCATTGTGGAGGAAGGGCGGGAGGCAGGCAGCCCGCCCGCAGCTAGCTCCGGGCCCGCGCCACACACCGGGGCCTTTCGGAGTGACCAGGAAGAGGCCTCGGGCCCGGCCGCCCTCCCGCAGGGACCGCAATGCGATGCGTAGGCCGGCGGGCGCGGCTCGGCCCTACCCCAAACCGGGAACCAACGCCCGCCACAGCCCCGGCCCGGCCCTCACCTGCCGCCGGCGGAGCCGCTGCCACCCCGGGGGCGTCACGGGGCGGAGGGCGGAGGAGGCCGCGCTGGGCCGGGCGGCGCAGCCCCCGCTGCGACTGTATTCCTCCTCCTCCTCCGGGACCAGCAGCAACCGGAAGTGCCTGGCCGGAAATACGGCGGCCCGGAGGGGGACAGGCCGCGAGTAGCGCCTTTCTAGGCCGCGGCGGGCGTGTCTATGGTCGCTCACAAGTCACGCTGTCGCCGTAGCAACGGCGGGAGGGAATGATTTAAAATGATGAAAAAGCACCGTGAGCTGAAGTTTTCGACCAAAAGCCATAAGCTTTGGTGGGGAGGGGGAGGGCGGGGTGAAGAAGAAATTACTTGAATCTTTAATGTGGTAACAGTAGAAGGTACAGCAGGGGCGGAAGCCCCTTGAGTTGTTGGGTGCCCTAAGAGTAAGCTGGTGCTACTGAGAATTCGTTCTTAGAAAGAGATTAGCGCTTCCTCGCCTCGCTAATTTCACCCGTGCCTTTGGTGTCACCGACAGTGTAACAGCAATAAGTGGGCGTGATGCTTTAGATACTTAAAGACATTGAGTAACACAAAAAATAAATGCCCGACTTCGGAGAACTAAGAGCTTTTTTAAACCAAATTTTCTTGTCTCTGTTCAAGAATTCTAGCCTGATTTATTTTTGAGCGACGAACAATAGAAATTTAGCAGCTTTTCTTTCTTAAAGCTGCTCACGTGTGGACACACACCAGTGGCACAAGCATTTATCAACGCATCAAAACACAAATACAGCCCTACTTGTGCTTTGAACTGGTCACTGAGGAAAGCCGTTCTTCTCCCTCTCAGCCTTTCTGATACTTATATTTGATACGGGCCCTTGTATACAGCTCCATATATTACTACAGTCAATAACAGGGAAAAAAGTCAGCTTCTGCAGTATCTGCATTCAAGATGCATTAAACTGTCACTGTGTTTACTATACTTGATAACAAAACCAAACACCTAAGCTAGTCTTCATACTTGTGCAGCCCTACATAACTTGGAGGCCCTTCTATAGGGTTTGGTGCACCAACTCAGCTGACTGTTGAAGGTACCATTAACACAGATGCTGTTGGCATTAACGAAGTTTGAAGATGAGTAAATCACAGTACACTTAAATCTCTTCATGTGTGTGTTTCAAGCAATGTAATCTGTAGCCAAAAATCTCAATCTGTATCTTTCTCCTGCTAAAGGCAAATTTAAGGAAAAGTTCAGGGATGCCCAGACAATCAAGGCCAGTCTGGATGGGGCCCTGGGCAGCCTGAGCTGGTGAAGGACAGCCCTGCCCATGACAGGGGCGTGAGACTGGGTGGGCTTTGATGTCCCTTCCAACTTGAGCCATTCTGTGATTCTATGAATTGTTTCCCTTTAGTAGTTTTGAATGTCCTTTACTATTCAACTCTGCAGACCTCTCATAGTGCAGATAAGGAGGCTCTCTGTTTCCTTCTGAGAGCACTCACTGTGAAGTGCTGATCTGTATGAGAGAGCCTGATGCGATCTCAATAAGTGGGTTCAGTTTACAAGAGCTGCAGCCATAGCTCGGTGAGGATTAGTAAGTCAAGAGGTTGGAGATACCATCATTAGCGGATGATGGAGGAAAGTAATCAGAGTGCTGCAACACTCACAGGGGAAAACAACAGGAAGAATTTAGTAACTCGGTCTGAACTTTGAAGGTAAATTTTGGAGCTTGTTTTAAACAATGTACAACTCATCAGGATTACAAATCTTTACAAAGCCTGTGACTTTCTCCTGCCTCCTATTTCATTTTAAGACAGCAAGCTCAAATGCAGTCACTACAATCATTTCTTTATCAAAGCCCTTTGTATCTGAACGCCACAGTTTCAAAATTATTTAGGAGACCAAATATCCCTTGATAGATACTGAGACTGTAGCCACATTTATCCCCGAACAGTGTATGTGAAATCGATTTTGAAGCTTGTTGCCATTGCAGGCGTTTGTTAACAGGGGAAGCACAGACTCCTTATGTCCTGCATGCTAACAGTGAAAAGGGAAGTGGTAAGCTATGTAGATGTTGGTAGTTTTAGAATGAGCATACAGTTCTGAGTGAGAGATTTTTCTACATTGCCTGAATAAACCTTCAAGATACTACTAGCTTCATACGGCTGCAGTTGTATCTATTAGAGAGTGAGGTGGAATATTGTTTTAGACAGCACAACACTTAGAACTAAGAGCCTTTTCTACAAAAAGCAGGTTCTCGAAAACTTCAGATGTTCTTTTCAGACAACTTTTTCCTGAACACTTTTCTACGTCATGCTATAGTTAGGTAATAGTACTGTGCTGTGGGAAAGAATAACTTGCAGAAACCCAAAGTTCCTTCTTGCGATATGAACTGCAAATATGAAACTATAAGAATATAAGTAACTTTAAAACAAGGCCAAAATATTAAGAGAAAAAAGGGGGAAAAAAAAAGGGAACTATATTTGATATAATTAAAACCATCCACTGAGTCACTCCTGAGGTAAGTAATGAGAAAATTGGGTGTGTTTTTGAAATTTTTAAGAAATATTTCATTATTTCTGATTTTTTTTTCCATGTATTTATTACTAATTCTTACAATTTTAGGAGACAGTCACCAAAGCAGGACTTGGCAAAGTTCTTGTTGGGAACTGAATGGTGCTGCTGACAGAGCTAATCTTTTGTATTTAAAGAAGGAAATCAGTATTTGCATTTAGATGTCTTAATATGCCTACTTTGCAGTTTCCTTTCTTGAAAAACTGAACCAAAATTCATCAGTACACGAGCAAAGAAATCTCTTCTAATTGAAATTATAAAATCACCAAGATTGGAAAAGACCTCCAAGATCATCCAGTCCAACCGTCCATGAAATATTTGCTATCTGAGGAGCAACAGCCTATTTTTCATTGATCCCTTCATTAACAATAGAAAAATCATTGCCACAGCTGAGAAGAGAATAGCCCAGTGCCTGGCAGCCCGGTTCTGTACACTGTTCTTCTACAGCTTCATACAGATTATGGTTTTTGTGTAGTTCATTGCCATTCTTTCTAGGCCAGCCCGCTCTCCTGAGATACATTCTCTTTCTTACAGCTGTGACTGTGGCCTTTACCTAAAGCCACTTTGGTGCGAGGACGGGGCAGTGAAACAAGCAGTGCCCTGACAGCTTTTTTACAACGGTGTCACCTCTGCTCACTGTGAGCTGCAGAAGAGCTGAATTACAAATTTCAGCAGTCAATCAAGTGAACGAGTGCCATCCTGACTTCTCAGCCTGTTTCAGTGAAAAGATAATTTCCCACAGTTTTTAAAATGCCATGCTATACTTCTCAGCATTTCCCTTGACAGACATGTCTACTGGTGCTTTCACAACATCCCATCTCCTGCTCACATTCTTAGCCTTGTTCCTGACGAACACTGAGGGAAATCAGTCAAATCTGAGCCCTTTCCTGATATTGCCTCTTGCAGGTGGTATTTTTGAAGCACCTCATGTATCAGCTGCTGTCACTCTCTTGGTATTTGTACTCGTGATCTCAGGCCCTAATTTCTGTGTTGCTGTATTTAGGGGCCTTCCCAAATTCTTGCTTCATTTAGTGCAGAATTTTCAGCATGTCTGTATTTTTTTTTTCTCCCCTGATTTGCTAGTATTTTCATCCAGCTCTCCTAAAAGCTTTAGAAATAGTTACAGAAATAGAAAACTTGGTCTAGCTATGGATGTTCCTGTTCATTGCGAGGGAGCTGGACTAGATGGCCTTCAGAGGTCCCTTCCAAATCTAAGGATTTCACGAGTCTATGGTTCTAAACTAATCCAGATGAACTGTAGCTTCATTTTACAGATGAAGAAATGGAGGCCAGGTGAGCTGTGATTTTTGCAGCAGTCCTTGGATGTCTGAGAGAATTGGTAATAAAACACATATTCCTCTGCTTTCAAGTGTCTCCATTTTTTGCTTCTATTAGTGGTCCCTTCTGATCTACACTTCTGAGAGTCTCAGTTTGACATTTAATATCTTCATCTGAACTCCTCCATTTCTTTTTATTTATTTATTTTTATTTATTTATTCTTTTTATTCTTATATACCTACATAGGATTCTTGCCACGAGCCACTTTTATATTTCCATTTCTAAGTATCACTCTTCCTAATTCAGTTTTTCAGATCTTTCCTCCCTTCTTGTTTACTGGCTTCGTCTAAAGTTTAACAGCATTTCAGTCCCCTTTTTCTTCCTTTCAATGATTTGACATCCATTTCTCTTCTCTAAAATCAAATATTTAACTCTTTCTGGAGAGAACCAGTTCTCCAGTTCTCCAGTTCTTAAAGTTCTATTTCATATTTTCACTTGGTGTGTTTTCATGATACTTGGTTCAAAGATTATGTGTTAATTGAAGAAGTTATTTTCCCTAAATCTACTTTTTCTTCATTTTTTTTCCTCCAATTTTTGGTGTGAGGGTATAATTCATTTTTTACATTTGTAAAAAATTAAACTCATGAACAAAACCTGCATGAAGAATGATTTTGCTATTCACATAGCTAATGGTGTTACAATTTTGCCAAAAAAAAAAAAAAATTAGACTGACACAAGCAGCTCAGACATTAGCTATCAATGTTTTTATCTGAACTGGCTTTTTGTTTGTTTGTTTGTTTTTTAACTCTGTTCCACCAGTTCTTTATGAGTTTCTATATCCTTGTGCCCTGTTTGGCTTTGTAGCCTGTCCATTTGGCCTGGGACTCTCAGGGGAAATCAGGTAGATCACAAAAAGGTGTCAAAAGGCAAGGTCTTGGTCCATTAAAATTCCCTTGCAGAAGATCAAAGAGAACTCATTACTCAGGCTGAGCAGAGCTTTTTATTCAAAATTAATATTCAAAGTCCTCCCAAAGTCTACATCATCCATATGCAAATTAGCCACAAGAAAAGATAAAACATAAACAACAAGGGTTGTCTCGATTTAGGATGGCGAGAAATGATCACCTACTCCTCTGCTCCACTTCAAAACTAATTGACACAAGTTTCTTTCCCCCCCCCCCCCGAGCTAATCATCTATGTAAACTGTATGTCACAGTACTGCCCAGGGCTCGTCTATGTTCAGTAAGCAAAGATAAATTTGCCTAGAGACAGAGCAGAACTGAAGCAAGTTTCCTGCGTAGGAGAGGTATTTCAGTGTAGCTCTGTGCAAGAAGAGTTGGATGGGCTTGAAAACTGGTGTGGCTTTCATCAGCTCCTGAGTTTGGCCACGTGACTGTGCTGCAGCCTTGTGGGAAGTGGAAGTGGGCAGATCAGACCCAGTACAGTGGAGCTGCAGAGGGTAAAGCCAACATGGTAAGGGTGAGGGGCTTTCCCACAGGGGGCTACCCGTCCTGCCCCAGAGCCATGCTGTGCCTTCGAAGATCCATCAGAAACTGATAGAGTGACAGTCTCTTGGCCACCACTGCTTGCAGTTGTGCTGGGCAAGCTGACTGTCCTCGTAGCTTCGAAACCAGCCTGAAACTGCATCTCAAATATTGATGGTTTAATAGCAACCAGAGGTTCTGTGGGAGTAAAAGAGCTCAGTCATTGCCTAATGATTCCTCTATCACGGTCTGTACCTAGCTGTGACTCACAAGTGCAGTTTCAAACCTGCATTCCCATTTAAATGCTGCATTCCTAGCAACAATCTCTTGAGTGCTAGTACAAGGAAGACAGATATCATCTTGGGCAATGAGATTATATGAAATTCAAAAGAATGTAATCTTCCTAAGAGATTATTCAGAATAGAGATTAGGAAGCTTTATGAATTTGAAACTTCCTTAGGACTTCTTCATCCTTTCACCTCATCTCGAAGGCTTGCACTGGTGCACTCAGCACAGAAGCAGCATGATCCTTTTGAGCCACTTCCTTTATGGGAGCTCTGCTGTCATTTCCCTGTATATTACAATGCCTGCAGAGCTGGAAGGCCATGCTGCACTCTGTGGGCCAACCCTCATGCCCCAGCGAGCATCAGAGAGTTACAGCTATGTCATGAGCCAGCATCTTGCTAGGACGCCGGCTCCAAGGGCAAGGTACATAGAATCACAGAACTTCTGCGATTGGAAGGGTCCTCTAGAGATCATAGAGTCTAACCCCGTACTAAAGGGGGTTCCTTCTTGAAGAATTTTAATGTTGCTTCCCTCATACATGGGTACACATTAGCACAAAAACTGCAGTTCTGTGCTGTATCAGCATTCAGAGCACTGCATATAGGATGGAAAGGAGCACATGCACACTGCAGCCAACCCAGTGCTTTGGGAAGGATTTTTCCCATCCCAGACTCAAGCAAGAAGAGGATATAGACAGCTACCTGTGTTTTGGTAAACTCAGGAATCCCAACACCTTTATGTGTGAAGTTCTAATGTCAAAGAACAACATGGTTGGAATGTAGGCTGACAGACAGACTGACAGCCTGCATTTTGCCTCTGCTTTGTGTACACAAATTCAATCCCTTTTGTGGAATTTCACAATCTTCTTAAACATCATGTGTCTGCTTCTGTGATTGACACTGCCTCTTTGACTCCAGCAGGAGTGTTTGGGTTCTCAAATACATGCCCACATCCTGCAGAGCTGATCTAAAGCAAGGCCAGAGGCTGCCTCCATGACTGTAGAAGATTGCTCCGGCACAGAATTGGGCTGTAAAACTGGATCCGGTAAAGGCGTTTAGTGGCCTGCTAGAAACATGTACTTTTGCGGAGTCTCTGAGAACCAAATTTCTCACAGATCAGATACCTATACTTTTGAATATAGTTAGCACTTATTTGCATCCTTAGGTATGAGAACAGCTTTAAAAAAAATCGTTCTTTAATGTTCCTTTATAGTCTGGACCCTATATTAGCTATTTGAGAAGTGAAGGTCAGTAATTACAGTGAAAATACGCAAAGGAAAATGTAGAGAATATCTTGCTTCAAAGATACAGAGAGGGACTTAGATGGGAGGATCAAATGACAGCTGCTCCAGCCTAAGAAAGTCTCAAGCAACATTTAAGCAGCATTATTTTAGGACATCAAAGTTCATCTTCAGATTTAAGGAGTGGCTGGAAAATTCTTACAGCTCGTGTTACAGTTTGGGTGTGCTGTTGCATTTTTTATGGTAGAATACTACTGCACAATTGTGATTTTCTTCTTTTCTTATGCTTCTTTCACAACTGAGAAGATAACATGCTGTCAGTCTGAAGCACCCTAGAAATAAAAACAAGGGTTTTAAAAACATACTTTGCTTTTCCTCAAGTATCTCGTTTCTCCACCCTTCATTTTGCTGAATGCACTGATGACTATACCCGAGGCAGTTTTGCAGTTGTTTTTCAATCCTCCCTTTCATCAGCTTCACTTTTTATTATGAGTCTAAAAGAAATGTATTCATTTCTATAAAGAATTGCATGTTTTTTCAAGATAAAACTTAATCAAGCATTGCCTTGAAAGTGGCAGCTAATTACTAGGCACCTCTGTAAGGCCGACATGCCATGCAGAGATAATTCAGTGCTCTCCTGCCTCTTCCCCCGTTTGAGTTGCTGAAAGCACGTCCCCACTCCAGCATCTCTCCCTTGGTCTCCCCTGTGCCAATATAGTTTCTTACAGAAAGACTTTATTCCCAACACTTGAAGTTATAGCCAGATCTGCTGCTGCAGCAACACTCGAGCACTGTCCCCATCCCACTGCGAGGCCTCCAAACCAGCCTCCTTCTGATCGGATGTCTTCCCAAACCCTGACGGGGAGCAGAAGGGGGTCCTCTCCTTCAGCACAGTTGCCATGCCCCCTTGGACCTCCTGCTGCTTAAACTAATCCGGGATTGCTTACAATACGTGCACTTAGAGTGTGAGTTTGGGATATGTGGCAACCCAACAGAAAAATTGTATCTGTGTCCTTTGGTCTCAAACTCCAGCTCAGCACTGCAGAATGACATTCACATGACGGTTTCCAAAGAATGGGGAAAGCCTTTAACTAGCACTCCCCTGTGCTACTCTGCAAGTAATCAAAGCCATTATTAATACAGAAAGGATCAAGAAGAAAACCCAGACCCTCTTAAAAGCAGTGCACTTCCTTTCAGTCACACCCTGCTTCTGGTCATTTGACCAAATGCAGGAGGTGAATAACCTCTACATTTCTGTCACAGGGCTGTACTGTTGGAATTAATAGAAGTGCCTGAAAATCGATTCCTGGCATTGCAGTGTGCAGGCTGGGATTTTTTTCTGAGACGTCACAGAGCATCTGCTAGCAGTTATCTTTCTGTGCTAACTCCAGGTGAATTTGGAGATGCTATCTGTCCTCCTTGGAAGCTTTCATTCTGTTGAAAAGGAACTTAGAAACAAACATCTGCATCTGCTCAACTATAATTGTATATTTTCTTTCAGCTCCTGTTGAAGTCTCCAAAATATTTTAGCCACAATTTTATGGTTCGTGATGTGTAGAGGTGAAAAATAAAGAAAAAGGCAATAAAACTGGGCAGAAATGTACACAAGCAGTTATTCAGAGAGGTTGTAAAAGTGTCACATACTGGGTTTTATACTTTTATTACCCTCTAATTTCAGCTGTGCCGTTTCAGTTAGGGCCAGTATCTCATTTTTTAAGCACTGTTCTAGCATTCACTGGTGGCACTGATCTTAGAAAACTGTAAATTTCCTTCCTGAGAATCTCTGAAATAAAAGACAACTTGCCCATGATCTGAGGATTGCTGCTGGACAGAGAGCTTTACTTGCTGTGCAGACCCACTTGCGTGACCCACATGCGTGATTCTGGCAACTTTATTTCGGCAGCTTCCACCTATCCCTGCAGCCTGCAGAAGCATGGGTGCAGCCAGCACTGAGGAGGGCTCTGAGAGCTGCCACGGGCTTTGCTCACCTTTCTGTCTCCTGGGGGCCTTTTGCATGGCTTTTAATGCCATAGCAAATTGCGACGCAGTGCAATTTCCCTTTCTTTCATGGTGACCTGTGGGAAAATGTTATCTGTCATTTCCCAACAGCTCTCAGGGGCAGGAATAAGATGCTAACTAGCAGACTGGCAGAACTTGACTGGCACCTGCCCTGTCTGCGCTTCAGAGCAGGCCCATCAGCTGCTGACTTCTGCAGCAGACATGCTGTACCAGCACAAATTTTTAAGTTCAGCTCTATCACCAACCAGCAACATGCTCCACTGCTTTCAAAGGTTCAGCTGCTGTGGTGTTCTTGGGGCTCTCGTAGAAAAAGGAACAAAAAGAGGGTGAGTCAGGTGGCCGCAGTATTGCAAAACACTGCTGTTTTTCTTAAGTTGTGACGCTGGTGTCCCTGGAATCTCCACGATACAAACATTTTGCAGATTAAAAAGGGATTAGCAAACAGCCCGACTGCCAACAGTACCTAAAACATGCACAGATGTTTCCAGCTGGGTGACATCCACTGAAAGCACACAGGAAGCTTACATTTGTCTCTCATTTCTCTTTGCTAGGGTGGATCGTAGATTCCACTCAGTACAGAAAAGGCTATAAAATCACCAGGCACCACTTGACTCTCTCACAGTGACCCTATGTGGCTGCAGCCACCCCGGTTTCCAAATGCACACGTTTGTTTTTCCATGAGGTGGTCACTGCTCTTGTGCAGCTGAAGGTAGCGAGATCTCCAATTTCAAAGCAGGTTGAATTTGGACTCCCTCCTTTTGTATTCACTAATGCAGTCAAAAAAACATGCTAACAAGGTACAAAATGGGCTCAAAAAAAAAAAGCTGAAATTGAGCAAGTGGCTGCTAGGAGCACTCCTGCTTGGGACTGGCTCTGCAGGAGCAGCTGCATTTCATGCATTGAAATAGTTAAATGTATGCCAAGTTGCCTTTGTATTGCTCTGAAGTCTTAATTAAAATGTTATGTGGCATGAAGTCACGTTTTCTGAACTATAATTTGCCTTATAAATCATTAATTAGGTACACACCAGTGGGTGGTTATCTTGCTCTCAAGGGGCAGCCATAAGTTTTCAACTGAACGTGTGTCAAAAATGATTGCTGGAAATCCAAGTGGGAAATGCTATAACCTATCTGGAAAGACTTCAAGGGAAAAGAGGAAAGGATATTGTCTTGTGTAGTAGAAATATGAGGGGAAAAAAGAGCAGTAAATAAGCCCTTTCCTCTTTTCCCTTCCAGTCTATCTCATGTTTTAGTAAGGGATGAGTGAGCTGGGCTACACCTACAGAATGTACACAGACAGATCTGCAGCACATGGTAAGCGGAGAGAAAAATGTTTGCAGCCCACTTGGCATTAGGAAGACCGAGAGTGGCAAACTGGAGAAAGAGAGGGAAGAAATGAAAGGGGTATAATGCATCCTTTGTACATTAAATCAGTCGGCTCTTGGGAAGAGGTTTTTGTCTGCTGATATTTTTGGTGTGGAAAAGATCTAGCCCTGGACTAGGAATGCCAGGCACTGCTGCGATGTGGATGAGCAATAATTGAAAGCAACCGAATCAATTACTCACTATTAATAACGCTTGGAACTTGTGCAACCTTTTAACAAGAAAATCTTAAATGCATGCACAATCCTCACTTCAGAAGCATCTGTCTGGGAAGGATTAGCAGGTACTGAAGAAAGTCTCTCAGAAACGGTTATCAGCCACTTGGTGCTGTCAGAACTCCTCTTTATCTTCTTGCAGCTGCAGTGCTGTAGCTTGCTTTTTTTCCCTCTCTGTCTTAAGCAGTGCATAAAGGTACACTGCCAATGATACGTGACCAGTTCCAATTGTTAGTTAGCTCAGTCATTCAAGCGTTTTAAATCTATTAACAAGCTGGCCATTAAATGAATCGCTGACCTATTTCTTTGCTACTTGAGCTGAGAAACCATAACTGATGACCTACAAAAGCATCAATGTGTTAAGAAAAGTTATTAGCTGCAGAACCGGAGCAGCAATTAGTCACTTCAGCTTCTTCCACCAGCTTGAATAGAAAGATTCACCATTGCCAACTTCCAGTAATTCACCAGAAACTAAATTTTGACAGAGACTGATGTCTGGGGGAGCAGCATGCATCTCTTCTTCCTCAGTTCAGTACTGGAAAGTGCTCTGGCAAGCATCTAAACTGGCTCAAAATTGGGATGCTCCAGAGCAAAACCTGGGCTGAGGACTCTGCTGGATGCAGACAGGTGAATTTTAGATCTCACAGCTGATTTTGCAATGGAGCAAACAAACCTATGATCCAAAAACACCCTTCTGCATGGGGCCAGGTGTGGCTGAGGTTCCTCTGTCCCCTTGTCGCCTACTGCCCTCAGAGCCACCTGCTCTGAACAAGAAGCTTTTATGTTTCTCTTTACCAAAATTATTCCAAAATACTGGATGCTAGGTGGGCCAGCATTTTTTCACCCATTTCTTAGAGCCAGCTCAGCTTTGGGGTCTGCCATTTGGGATGGAAAATGAGTACTGCGTTCGATGGAAACAGTAAGGTGTTACTGTGATGCACTGGCTCGGTCACCCCAGAAGACAACCTGAAGCTACCCAGCCTAACACAGACGTGTGGTGTTTGTGCCTAGACCATGCAGGGTGTAGATGCCACTTGGCCCCGCTGTGCTGAGGGCAGTGGATGTGCTGAGGGCCGTCCCAGCAGGCAGAAGCAGAGAGAGTGGGAAGCCCACACACAGGTGCCTCAGCTGGAGGAGCAGCCTCTTCTCGCTTTTGCAATCCCTGCCTGCTTGACAGGCCCGGACGGCATTACATCACTTCCTAAAAACAATCAAACGGAGCCCATCTCCCTAAGAAGCACAACTCAGAGGCACCGGGGGCAGGAAACAGGAAATGTAAATGCTCTGCCGAAGCCTGCAGAGAGCCGCGCAGGCCGAGGCAGCATGCGGGTGCCCGGCTGGGTGCCTCTGCTCAGCACCTTGCTCCTGGTCCGGCAGGGCTCAGCCCAAGACGGTGAGTGGCCCCTGGCATGGGGACCCTGGGAACTGGATGGGTCTTGGGGGGTGACGGCTGGCAGCTTGTCTCGGGGAGAGGGGACCTGCGGGAGCTTGCTTGCTGCTGCCAGCAGCCGTGTGCCACCTCCGCTTGCCTCGCTCCTTCCTGGCGGTGTCTTTTTATTGCACCTCCTCAGAGGTGAGGCTGTGTGATGGAGATTTAATCCGAAATGTCAGGCTAGGTTGGTGGGAACTGCTGTCTCCAGTCTATCCCATCGCCCTTTTTGGGTCTAATGTTAACCATTTCTTGTACCTTGCCAATCCCACACCCATACTGTTCACTGTATGCAATAGTAAAGCTGAAGACCAAGCTCAAGCTCTCCTTCCACTCAAAAGCCAGCTGCTCATTTCTGCAGCACTGATGATCCGAAACTCAAAAGAACAGCCAGTGCTGAGATAAATATTTGGCGGTCTGCCTTGCTGAGCGCTCAGGAGCTCAGAGGGCAGGGAGGCTGAGTGCTGGGGGCTCCTGCAATGGGCGTGCAGCTCACAGCTTGAGGTGCAGGGCTGCTCTGTGGGGACAGCCCGCCCCTGGTGGGGCCAAAGTACCTCCCGGTATCACGCCAGCCACTGCCTGATGCCTTGTTGTGGATTGGGAGTGTGTTAAAGCTGCGGGCAGGGAGAAATATGTGGATTGCGTTTTGGTTGTTCATTTTTTTTTCCTGAAAGTCAGTACTATTCTAGGCTGTATAATCAGGCTGCAGGTTCCAGGCGTGCTGCAGATCTTATCGCGGTTAGCGATCGTGCTTAGCTATAAGAATGAAGTAAGAGTTGTTACAAAATGGTTTGGTCTTGCCCGCGTTAAAGGCAGCCCCGCCGTGCTGCAGGCATGTCAGGAAAATGTGCTGCAGGCTTTGCACGTGCCGCATGATCAAAGCATCCATGGGAAGAAAAATCCCATGAGGAACAGAGCAGAGCAGAGGTCTCAATGAAGCAGAGAGGTAGGAGGAACAGTCCTGGAGGGATCTGGGTTTCTATAGGGACTTATACAAGCCACAGCTGGGCTGGGTGAATTGTGCTGCGGCTGGCCCTCCCAGGACATCCTGTGCGGTCACCATTTTCTGCTCACAGATCAACAGAGCAGCAGCTTTCTGGAAGTTTTCCTCCTGACTCCTCCAGCTCCAGACATGGCTCAGAAGCTCTGGGATCCCTGCAGTCTCACCTGCGCTATCTGGAAAGCACTTCCACAGCAGGCAATGAGAGCGTGATTAGACCCTGCAGCACAGACAGATGGCAGCCTTGTAAACTCTGTTCTCACACCGCATTGGAGCCTTGTAAAACTCTTGCCTTGCCATTTGGACTGTGTTGCACAGACAGCTTTGTCCTGGCCACCCTGCAATTCCTGAGGAGCGGTAGCACAGTGAGTATGCCCAGGTCCCAGTGCTGGCTTCATGCAGGGGGTCATGTATGTTAAATTTCAGTGAGTGACCCCTGGCTGTAATGTCTTGAGAGACTTCATGATTGCTGCTGAGCCCCTAGAGCTGTTGAATCATTAATTTCAGAGCTCTGCTGAGAGCAGGGAGCACTGAGAAGTATGCACCCATGTGTCTGGATGTGGCAAAGGTGCATATCACTAGCATTGAGCTGGAAGGGCATGGGATCAAACTGTAACTAAAGGCACAGTTTGCTCTGGAAAAGCTGTAGCTTTCAAGGTGATGGATGAGGCTGCAAGCTCAGGGTATGGCTCCAAGCACAGGACTGAACACACAACACTGGCCATTAAAAGAACTTTTAGGTGCAGTGGGAGCACAGCTTTCTATTGCCTAGTTAGGAGCTCGAACACTGGCATCCTGCTCCAGGAACTTCCCAGACAGCACTTTCCAAGCACCCCTCTCTAATGGACTCTTGCCTGCAGCTGACAGAGCAGCCTCCTTGAGATACTCACGGTGCCTTGCAGGGCCTGTGGCAGCGCCAGTAGCGACCTGCTGTAGCATGCAGTCTGGGCAGGCCCTGTGCATGGCAGGGAGTGGCTGCGCTCAGATCAGCACAGGACGAGGGGTGAGTCAGGCACAGCCAAGCCGCCACGTGCATGGCATGGAGCTGTGGGAGTGCATTGCCAGGAAGGGCAGAGGTTGGGAGTGGTGCTGCAAATGGAAGGGATCCTTACTCTGCAGGGCCTCCTGGTCTCTGCTGGATTTGCCTCCCTCTCCCAAGTCTTCCTGCTGCTGTGTTTGTATAACTTACAGGAAAGTATGGAAAAAACCAAAAATTCCCAAATTACTAAACTTGACTGTTCATTGACTGAGACCTGGTCCTTCCCAGCCCTCTTTCTTCTGCAAGTAGGAGCCGTAGTGTAGGTTGGAAAACTCCCTTCAAAAATTGCAGCCCACAAGCTTGATGAGAGCCCAGCGGGCGGAACGGGCCCTTGCCAGCAGAACTCAGTGTGCTGACTGCAAGCGTTTTATTTTGCCTCTCATCCAGCCACAACCAGAAACCTGTTTGCCTGCCTGCTTCATCGACAGCTCCTATCGCCACCTCCAAGTGCCTCAACACAAACCTCAGGGGAAGAAATGCAGCCACAGCAGAAATGCTATTTGTTTGCGGAGCTACTCAGGTCCTGGTACAAAAGCTGCTTGGGACATTCAGCTCGCTTCGCATGCCCTGAAAGGCAGGCTCGGAAGCAAAGATATCACAGCATCCCCCTGCTGGGGACCAGAGTGGCAGGCAGCAAGGTAGCATGGTATGCGCCACAGCTACAGGGGAACAAGGGAAACGAGAGCACGGTGCTTGCAGGAACCTTGTGCAATCAGCTGCCCTGATGCTGAAAGACAGTTAAATTGCTCGAAGAAAATGCCCTAGTGAGAGGAAATCTTGTCCAAAAAAGAGACTGCGTTTTGTCCCTGGAATGATGTAAAGTGAACAAAAATATGTGGCGACAAGGTCACTCCTTCCTGTAATTAGCCATTTTCTTCATCCAGAGACTAGAAAAGGTAATTCTATTTCATGCAGAGATAGATAGCTTGAAATCTGCTTTGCAGTTCAAATATAGGCAAATAAAAAGTAGTGGAGACATTGGAAATGTCTCTCTTGGAAATCAAACACAGCATATGCTGCAGCTGAAAGCCTGGTGCTGCATTTAATGAGATGTGACTGCTTGCTTTTGCTTTAGAGTCACCTCATGCTTCAGACATTAAAAAAATCCATCTTAGCTCTCCTAGTAAATGAAAAACAAACAATTTCCCCCACATCCTTTCCCCTCTGCACTATTTTTAGCAAGAGGCTCGTCCTTGTACATCTACCAGCCCAGGCAGCTGACAGGTGTCAGAGGGATGGCCACAGCAGAGAGAAAATAGAGGTTGCAGGAATGCACCCAGCGGTGCGTCCGCCCTGCCGGCAGCTCTCTGGCCACATGTACTGATGGAGGTAAACGTATGTGGTATAAATGGAGGAGGTGCAAACGCTGGGTCTATGAACTACCTCTGGAGAGAAGACAGATTGATAAAAAGAGTAATGGAGAGACTCTCTTCTTCCTGTCTTCTGTAATGAGAGGATTAATGAGAGCCAGCAGATCACAGGAGCATGTGCATAAGGAGTCACTGCCCGCAGGGATGCAGAGGCTGTGCTTTGCTCTCGGCTGAATGAGTAAGATTGCAGCAGGGAGGCTACTGACATGAAGCCCTTTGCCACCAAAGAGCTGACATTCACATTGTTGTGCTGCAGTGAAAGAGGTTGGTGGCCTTCGTAGCAGACAAATGCCTTACTTAAGTATCACAAGTCATTTAGTAAGTATTGACATTCTTTCCTAGAGTTAAGGAGAGGATGAAACAATCAGATGCCTGCACGATAACTGGCATAAAGAAGCAGATAGATTGCTGCTGTCTCACTCAGAGCATTACTGTCATTTGAAATTGGGCTTCCTGGCACATAGTCTCAGGGGATTCTCAGCTCCCTCTTGAGACAGACGTGGCAGGTGAGGATGTTACAGAGTGGTGAAGCAAGAGGTAGCGCTCTTACCTCAGTTTTCCTCTCTTTCTTAGTGTCCCTGGGAAGGACAGCATTCTGTCCTTCTGATTTCTCATTTGTAAAATGGTGATGATAACTGCTCATCTCTCAGGGCCATTATGAAGATTAATGTGTTTACCAAAGCATTTTAAATGCTAAGTGCTTTTGGATCCAGTCCTGTGAGATTTGAAATGCCAGCAATGAGGAGCTAAAAACCTGAAGCTCTAGCTAACTCAAGTGGAAACTCTTATCTGCCCAGCACCTGAGAACAGCAGAGACAATCATGTCACTGCAGAGGTCATGCCATTCCATTCTGCTTTGTGGCATAAATGCTGTGCCATGATGTCAACCTGTTGAAAGCAGGGGCGGGAACAAAAGTGTCCCTGAGCAAGCTGGCTGAAGAACCACATTGAGGTAGAAACTTGTAGCAGACTTGCCATCTAGTTCAGCATCCAAAGGCCGAGAATTCAGGTGCATGCACAAATTCATTGATTATCTTTCTTAAGTCTTGAATGAATAGCAAAGCTGCATGCTTTGAGTCATTAATAACATTGATGAAACCCACAAAATGTTAACTTGTCTCCCTGTGCTTGACAGGCTCTGAAAACGACGAGGATGGCTCAGGATATGGAACAGCAGCATTCCCCACTGCTACAGTGCCACCTCCTTCCTCTGTACCTCCCCTGTCCCCTACCCCTATGAGCAGCCCCCAGCCAGGGCTGGTTTCTGCAGAGCCCACCGAAGGCAGCCTGGAAATTGAAAGTACACCCAGCCCTGAACTGAGCGACACAAGCAGTAACGGGAGTCTAGAGACAGAAGAGCCATCTGTCCTAACGTATGCTGTGCCCGCAGTGGTGCTGGCCCTGCTGGTCTTACTGGTCATCATTTTTATAATAGTCCATAACCGGAAAAAGTCTAAGCAAGGTAAACTTCTCTTCTTGGGCATTGGGAAGCTATCTTTACCACACACTTGACATTTAACAAATTATTTCAAGCCTCAGGATGCCCCATTTAGAATGCTTGTCTCTGTTTTTAGTTCCATGTCTCTTGTGCAGAAAAGAAGAGGCACGCAGCAGCCCCACGTTGTGAGCTGTAGCTGTTTCTCAGCTCATGCCAGGTGACCATGGATGCACAGCGCCAAGCTGCAGCTCCACACAATACGCACAGTGGAATGGGGCCACAGCTGTGCAACTTTATCTTTGTGCTCAACAACCACAAACAAGGTGGTTCAAGCACTACTCCTGCCTTATACTGCCTGCAGGCCACAGCAAGGAAAACAGAATTTCAGGAAGCCACCTTCAACAGAGAAATCAGCAGTTCTGGAGCACAGAACAATAAAAAGCCATTCACATTGGCACTGTATTAATAAATGACCTTCTGAAGCGGTGGTACATGTGCCACGAAGGCAATTGATGAATTCATGAAGGTGACATTTGCCATGGCAATTTCAGCACACACTCACCCCTAGCAAACTCTCAGCTCCCAGACAGGTACCTTGTTGCCCTTTTCTAGTCTTCAACATGACCAAAGATCATCTTAAGATCTCCCACACAGTTCCCATTGCTTGGAGGTGGGATTTTGAGCACCGCTGAGGAAGGGGTGGATAGATCCATGGTCTTCGGGGATTCTGCAGCAAGGGAGTAATACTAGCACTGGTGTTGGCATGCACAGGCCATATTTAATTAAATATTAGTTGGTTTAAAATAGCATATAAGCATGCCTTGCTAGTGAACTGGGCTTTTGTGCACTCATGTCCATCACCACGCTGATATCCACCCACTCTCAGCCAGGCAGGGCGCATTATGAGCTTCATCAGTACACCCAGGATTAAAAATGGGTTGCTGTGAAAACTGCAGGCAAGGAGGGTGGGTTGTTCCATTTTTCTTCTAAAAGGGAAAGTTACACCATTGTAAACACATCTCATCAGAAACAATCCTGTTGAAGACTATCCTATAATACAGTGAATATACACAAACAAGGTAACTCAACACAAACTGTTCTTCTTTTCCAGATGAGCTGGGGAGTGAAAACGTGAAAAGGTAAAGTGTGTGCATATCACTTTTCCACCATTTAGTATAAGCTCTGTGTCATTTGTCCCTGTTTCCACGCTTATTTTCCCACTCTTTGGCTGAGGTGGAAAAAAAAAAAAAACACAACAAAACACAGTTAATAACTGCACAGCTCTGACTTAAGTGATAACTTTTATCGAGCTCCATCTTGCTAATCAGTGCTAGAAGATACAAAACTGGATTAATGGAGAAAAAATAACTTGCTTAAAATAATACTTGAACCATGTGACTCCAGGAACAATCAGTAAAAAGATGACTAAACACAGACATTTAAATAAATGCTGAATTAGGATAGCTATGATCTCTCCCTTTTAAGTCACTGTCACTGCTATTCAAGCTACAACAAAACTCAATCACTGGAGCAGCAGCGATGATAAGACACTATGCATTACACAGATGAACGCATGTCTGCCAGTTTGCCATTTGCAGGATGGAGAGGTTTGGGGTACCTATGCCAACCCCCTGCTCCCAGGCACCCCATGCCACACCATCTTGTCCCCAGACCATTCTTTGCACTGGTATCCCAGCGAGCCCTGCCATGCACAGCCCAGCTGTTGATGTCTGCTAGCTGCCATCACCTTCATACACTGTTCAGGTTGACCTCTTCCCGGGTCATTCACCTAGGATGGACTTCCAGAGTGCCTACATATGCCTGGAATATGAGACAGTCCTTATCAATTTGTTGATTTAAGCTTTTGTGTAATGCCTTTTTTCCCCTTCCTCTCAAGCCCTATTTTTGAAGAGGACACACCCTCTGTTATGGAGATAGAAATGGAAGAGCTCGATAAGTGGATGAACAGCATGAGCAAAAATGGTACATGGTAACCTCTCTATTCCATCATTCCTCTCTTTTTAGCTGACACAAATCCCACGCACAGAAAAGCAATGGAAGGCACTGAATTTGTGTCACTGATTTCCCTAACGAATTTTTAGTTGTGTTCTTGAATCTTCAACAGAAATAGCAGCACAAATGTCAGGGTAGGATTGTTCAGGAGTATTTTAGTTTGTGTGGGAGACTTTTAACATATGAGGGAATATCATAATTGTTTTGAATTTGCAGTAGGCATTTGTAAATACAAGTGCAAACAATTTATATTTTTAAACTCACATTTTAATGATAGATAGTAGTTTATTTGAACCACTTCATCCTTTCAGTCTTCTGCTCCTACAGATCTGTGCTCCACACTGTGCTGCTGTAGAAGATACAAGTATTTATTTGTAGCTCAGACCACTGCTTACTTAAAATTGCTGCAAACATCTTATGACTGCATCCCTCCACTCCTGGTGGGGTTTCTTGTACCACCACCACCGCATGAAGAGCAAGCTGCTCTTTGCTGCTGCTCCCCATCTTCTGCACCCTCTCCAGCAGATCTGCCAGCAATTGGTACTTTCTGTACCTCTCATTAGAAGCACTTTCTACTCCCTCACAGCTAACACTTTCAAGCATCTGCATTAACAGATATCCACTAGCTAGAAAGTGCTAGAACCTGGATATTTCCTCATTCTTAGTCTCTTGCCTTATACGCCAACAGTCCACTTACCTGATCTCCTCACGCTGTTTTGCTTTTCAAGACACAGAACCCTTTGGAGCATGTCTTTGTGTTAGTACAGCACTCCAGCCACATGATGGGGTTTTGATCTTCTTAGTCTGTAACCTCCAGTAGAAAACACATTCTAAGAGACTCTAGTAGAATAAAGGCAGTGAGCACAGCACGTGGGGAAGCAGTGCTGTAAAATAACTTTCAGTTCTCTGGACAGAAGGGATCAACCATTTTGTGTTTGTTTTTAAATAACATTCCCTAAACCCCAAATGGAACTACAACATATGGGTGCAGCCGTCAGCAGTGGAGGATTAACAAATTGTCCCCCAAGCCTTACCTCATGGGAAACAGTCCTACTAAGGAGAGACTTTGTGCATATGTATACAGAAAACTGAAGTATTCCTAACAAACAAATTACCATAATGGCTATCAAAGGGAAAAGGGATTTAAAACATAACATTTATACTGCTTGGAACATGGAGACTTAACATATAAAAGGGCGCAGAAGAGCAGATTTATACACCAGAGTCACTGCACAGAGAAGTTGACGCAATTCTGAAATAAACATTGACTAACAGCAAATAGTAATAATCATCTTGGTTTCTATCCTTTTTCAGCTGATTGTGAGTGTTTGCCAACTGTAAGAGAAGAAGAAAAAGAATCAGTGGCCAATCCAAGGTACTAAGAATTCATTATATTTCTTGAAGAAACACAGTCAATGCCAGTTGTTCCAAAATAACCTCATTTCTAAACTGTATAATAAATAGACCAACTAGGAGGCACATTTAAATTTTAGAGTGTTTTATGCATGAGAACTTAGGCTCCAGCTCAAACGTTTTGATGCTCCTTGAGTTTTAAATCAGTGAGCATCTGTAAACCCCTAACTAACCCTGCAGCAGCAAACCTGTGTGGGACAGACAAGAAGATGACACAGACACAGCTTACCTCACTGATCAGGCCATTGAAACAGGTGCCTGAGGTGCTAACATCAGTACTAAGATCAGCTTCCCAAAATTCTTCCCTAACAGTGTTAGGTTTTTTTTTGTTTGTTTGTTTTAAAATCACTGAGATTCAGTACAGGAAACTTCTCAGTGACTGATGTAGCACAGTAGCCTGGGCATTGGTTTCCTTCTTCATGCAAGGTGCTTGGGAGTTTCTGTTAAGGCTCAAGTGTTTTGAGCTATGATTTATATAAGACAACATTTTGAAAGTTTTGAAAGCATCCAAGACAAAACATTGCATTAATGACATTTTGATGTTTTCAGAATGCATGTTGTTCTAAAACTACTTCACAGAGCAGGTGACTTTTTAAACGTAAAATTTTAAAGAACACAGCAATTAAGGGTTTAATCTTAATTGACTACATTTCCTAAGCTCATCTTGCATGAAGTTTTGGAACATGCTTCATTTCAAAGTAAAAACATAGTTCAAGCAGTACCATTTTCTAGTTCCCATTCATTTCCCTGACTGAACATGTGTAACCTACTCCAGGTAACTCACTTCAGCAGGGAGTTGGACTAGATGATCTCTAGAGGTGTCTTCCAACAATTTTGTTATTATTAGGCAAAAAAAAAAAAAAAAGTTACTCCTCCCTGACCAAATAATGCCCAAACAAGTATGTGCAGATAAATACCTATTTTTGCATCTCTTGAGCAAGGAAGGTGAAAGGCCACCAAGTAAAACAAAATAAAGCTATTATATTGCAAAAACTTACTTATGAGCATCAAAGCTGTGAAGTTGCGCACCAGGGGCAAAGGATTGTAGCCCTAACTCCCTTCAAGGTGGTGCTCAGCTGCTCCACAGGTAAGCTCACCGAGTTACAAGTTTGTATCTTGATACATTTTGTTTACTGAGTTAAAAGCATGTATTTTGATACATTTTGTATACTGAGTTACAAGTATGTGTCTTAATACGTTTTGCATAAACACTTCTTGCCTTGGAAGGCTAGTGCTAAAATCATGTCCAGGGCTTCCATACACACAGGAGGCAGGTAAAAGCTTGTGCACCTTACCTCCTTTGGTAGATAGGCACAATCCTGCTGAGTTAGACTAAGCAAAGCCTCTCTCACATACACTTTATTACATCCACAGGGCACTTTTTTTAAAACCAAAAAGAAAAGGGTTAACTTATGAAATGAGGTTTGGGAGGAATCAAATCTGGACATGAGAAAATTCTCTCTTCCCAGGCTGTAGTACAATGTCGGTCCTTGGAAACAGTAAAGCCTGCTTCTGCTAAGTTCTTTGCACTACAGGCAAAGTAACATTAGGAATATCAATAATCACATGAAGGAAAAACTTAACTCACCCAACAGTTGATGAGGGTCTCTGGCTGTAGAACTCTCCTCAGGAAGCAGCCCTCATCCAGGAGAAGTTCTCCCTTCAGATAGCAGCCCTTAAACAAGCCCAGGGAGGGGTGCACCCAGGGACACACAGGAAGCACAGGTCAATTGCTTGCACCTATGTATCCTGAGCCAGCCACCCCCTTCACCAGGTACTCCATTATCAGTTCAGGCTGGGACATAACAGATCTCCCTACATGAAGTTTAATAAAACATTAAAAAATAAAGCAGAATATTAAGATTGGGGCCCTTTAAGCAGAAGCTGCATTTTCTTATTCCGGTGCATCTAAAACATTCTAGATCAAGTACCAAGGAGCAAACTAAGTAGACAGAAAACAGAAAGTGAAAATTTAACAGTTTAAACATTAAAAATGAATAATCAAGATGTAAAATGTTATCTCCCAGTCTAGGAAAACATAGTTGATTTCTCAGTCCATGCCTGGTGGCAAGATAGCCTCTAGCCAGCAGAAGCTGGATGAGCTCTTGCTCATATGCAAGAGAGAAGTGATCAAGCAGCATGATGCTAGTGTTTCTTCTCTTTCATGTATGCCCAGTGACGGTGAATCATGAAGCTGCACCAGCAGAGAACTCCTCAAAGGGAGCAGCACACAAGCTAACAGAGCCCAGATTGTGGACAAACTGAATTTAAACAGCTCACCACAAAAGACTGGAGAAGCAAATGCTTCTGTTGTGTACTTCTACTTATGATCTTCAGAAGAGAAATATAATCAGTTGGAAAAATAAAGGAACAGTGCAGCAGTAAGACTAAGAAGCTCACTTAATGACAAAAACAGCAAGATTCAGCACTGGTCATGAAAAGCTTCCTTTCCCTGCTGAAGTTTTGAAGAAGCTGTCCTTGCTTCCATGCAGCTCTCCAGTTCTGCATAGTGCAGCCAGTAAAAACACATACACTCCAAGTTGAGCAGGCTGTTTTATCTCTGGTTTGTTTTTATATACATACATGAACAATACCCACAATTCTGGATTACACTTGAAGTGGGTTTGATTCAGGCTGATGATACTACACCCAAGCTACATTCATCTCCCAATTTGCTTTTTGGTAATGGTGCATGGATTTGCGCAGGAATTCTGCTAGTGCAGTACAAGAGCAGGACTGACAAACAGCAGCCAAAGGATCCACCAGGAAGCAGCTTGAAGCCCAGCAAGTTTTGGTCTTCAAATTAAGGACACTGTACACGTGAAAAAAATTGAGGTTGCCTGACAGTTAACTGCAGGTGAGCACCTTGCTAAGTCTCACCACCCAGCCCTCCACCCCACGCTGTGCAGCTCATCACATCAGCCTGCTATAGACACACTCAGCTTGGAAACACTTTTCATCAAAGTAAACTGGAAAACTGAACAGTTCATTACTAAACCAAACATTCGGTAGATTGTTCCTAACAAAGGTCCAAGGTTTTCAGGTGCAATAAGGTTTCGGCTTTGGATTTTTGAATATTGAACTTGGAACACCTGAAAGACATTAGCTTCTTAACATACCTGCTCTCCTTCCTTCAGTGACATTGGAAAGTCAGACTGCTGAGATGCCTTGGGTTTGGAAGATAAATATGGTATCACACCCATCGATTTTAGACAGCGCACCTTCCACTGATGTGATTTAAATACACAACACACATCTGACTGGATACTTGTTTATGCAAAGCTTCCCTCCCCCCACTGTATTTAAAGCTTCCATCTCACCATGCTTTAGATCCTGCCCTATCATATTCTGCTTACATTGTATTTGAATGTTCTTCTCACTCAATAGATGTTATATATGATCAGTTTTAATTTGCCTGCACATATTGCAGTAATATGTTTTCATACCTACCTTGGTTTAAGGGACCAAGTCAGGAAAACCACCAGGCACCTGGGAGGAGAGTTAATGCTCACTAACAGCTGACAGAGGAGAGCTCAACTTCGTGAATAAGAATGTGTCAATGCATTTAAAGCTAACAATTAACCTGGTTTTATTTGCTACTGAATACTAGTTAACTAGTAACTTCCTCAAAGAGGAAATATTTCTTCACTGTGCCAAAATAATTTATAGCAAATACTGAATTTTGTGAGTTATACTAAATCAGTATTCCCTGTTTGGATGATTTGTAATTTAAAACAAAAAGAAAAAAACAAATGTTGTGAAAGAGTGTGAAACATTTTCTCAAATATTTCCACAAGTTCCTGACAGCAAAAAATCACTCCCTAGATATACCTAATTAAAATAATATAATCACAGGGGAAAGTGGAAGATTGAGATAATGGCAATCAAAAAGTGGAAGGGGATGTTTTCCAGAAGTAGCTTTGCTAGCAACTTCTTTCCAATAGGACAAAGATGCTATGCTAAGGCTTTCTGCTGTTTGTAAAGCAGTAACCAGAAGATTTCCAAAAGTGAGAATGTTCCCTTTCAGGGCTTAAAGGAAAAAAAAAAAACACAAAAAAATGACTAATGTTTCTTTGAAACCATTGCTCTTTACTGGCTGTATGGTTCATAGGCACTGCTGCTACAGCAATTAACAACAGTAGACCCAATTTTTCACTGTTAATTGCTTTTTAAATTTTGATTTCCAAAACAGACTCTACTCCTTGAAGTGATATTGTATGACCTAACTCAGCCATGACACAATCCTTCAGACAGTCCTAGCATGTTTACAACCATAAATAACACACTAGCTCTGCCTGTGACAGCATGACAGCATTTGAGAACAGACTGCTGCACCTATGTTTCACTGTTGGTTTTAGATTAATACTAATCCTCAGTGGTCTTTTGGTCAAAAACATTTGAAATAATTTTCTTAGAGATTTAGTTTGTCTTGAAAGAAGCAAGTTCACAGAAGTGCTCCCTCCAGCTAAACTCATGTTAATAAGCATTAATCCTTATTAAATACATAATTAGGCAATTTTTACATCAAGCTCTAAAAATCAATTTTGCCCAGAACTAATTTCAAGGTGCCAGCTCTACAGTGATCCAGGTTATACTGCTTATCCTTCCTAAAAACAGGCATGCCAAAATTTCTTCTCCTCTGGAACTTTCTAACCATTTCAAAAGACACAATAAGGGTCTGGACACTTTCCCAGCCAATTCTGGATGAGGTTATCTGAGTCCATTGCTTTCTTTTTTTCCTCCAAGACGCACATCTAAAAGTTGCTGAGTTGCTATTGAGAAGATAACACTTAAATTCTGCCTAGCATCAAATCCTGTCACTCCAAAGCAAGACACCAGGTGCTGAATAACTCGCATTGCAGTACAGCTACAGATGCATCTAACATGTTCCCTCAGTCTGTGCTAATTACGTTTAGCACTGCTGTTTTCCCTGATCTTACATTTTCAGCAAGTGTTTTGTTATCCTTTTCTTCTGATCTCACAACCCGCTTTAAACTGTCCAGAGGAATCTATCACACACCTGATAACAGAGCCCACCTCTAGGCTGCCCATCTCACCTAGCTGCTCTCTTCTTTCACCTTCATTTCTGTATGGACTTGTGCACTTGCCAAGGCCACTGCCCAGCATTCAATTTACAACCAATCATCCCTGCAGACCCAAGTGTCATGGCTGAAACAGCGTGGTTCACTGCCTTGGTTCCTTTCCTCATTCTCATCCAGTATTCCCATCTCCTGATTACTGATTTGGCCATTGCACTTCAGTTCGTTTAGTGCCTTTCATCATAGAATCATTTGAGTTGGAAGGAACCTTTAAAGGCCATATAGTCCAACTCCACTACGATCACCAGGAACAGCTACATCAGGCTGCTCAGAGCCCTGCCCAACCTGACCGTGAATGCCTTCAGGGCTAGGGCATGCACCACATCTCTGGATATAACCTGCCCCAGTGTCTCACCAACCTTACTGTAAAAAAAAAAAAAAAAAACAAAAAAACAAAAAACCCTCCTCTTCTAGTTAGAAACCATTTCCCCTTGTCCTACCACAACAGACCCCCCCCCCCCAAGGTGTCTGTCCTCTTCTTTCTTATAGCCTGCCTTCAGAAACACTAAAGCTGCAACCAAGACTTCCCAAGGGTATATTTCAGTAGTAGAGTACCATAACAATGATCAGACAAATGATGTCCTTCATTTAAAACCCCCCAGTAGCAAAAAGCATCTTCAGTACAGGCACAGACTCTTATAACGTGTATTTTAGGGCAGCGATTCCCCTTGTTTAGAAAGAAGGGGAAAGAGAGTTGGCTGCAGAGCCTGGGGTGCATTTCACACCTTGGGGATTACCACAAAGCTGCTGCTCCATCCCCAGGTCCTTGCCCCACTGTACCCCCATCAGTAGCACCACACTTGCCTCATACAATGGAGCCAGAAGGGGTTGAGGAGCTAATTTGGGAAGGAGAGATGGGATAGCTGCCAGTTTCCTTGCACCCATATCACTACCAACATCAGGGGAAATGCATCCTGAGCATCTCTGCTTAAATTTAAGGAAGGGCTCTGGTGGTGCTTCCATATGAGTAAAAAAGAACAGCAGCAGCTCTGTTTGATGTGAGCAAAAAGCAGCACCAGCTGCTCTCCCACAGGCTGACGTACAACACAGGTCAGTCAGCTCATGTGACCACATAAGCAGTCACCAGTAGGGTATTTTGTACATCTGTGCTGCTCATATAGTCTGCTCATGGGAAATGTCTTTTTCTGCTAACAAGAACTAAGTGCATACCTGAAATAAGGCACTGGCAAGAAGAAAGGTAATAGGCAAGCATTGCTTTGAGGGCAAATCAAACTTCACATGGAGCTGCACTTGTTTGCATCATCACAGCCACACAGCTAGAGGTTGGGGATCACATAAGTAGCACATGGTTACAGGACACTTAACCTTCTCCTACACGTCGTCTTTTGGATATTTTAGATGTTTCAGACTGGGTCAGATACCATAGAAACTGGAATTGCACACTGGGACACCCAGAAGTTTCAGGAAGCTATTTGATATACACTAAGAGGATTTTCACACAAGTGAGATTCCCCCTCCTCTCCCTCCACTCGTCTTCCTTTTTTTTTTTTTTTTTTTTTTTTTTTTTAAGAGATTAGGTGTGATATAGCATTCAAATACAAGGGAACAACAAAAATCCAGCTGTGGCTCTTGCTCAGATAACTTCAGTGAAAAGAGATGAAGAGCAGGATCAGAACATCATTTGTCTAGGTGCTGTTTCATGAGAAGGATCGTTTTCTCAGGAGCAGTTACTTCTAAACGCAGAAGTTTCTGTGGTTTTCAGCTTCAGCAAAAACACAAAGCTAAATGAAAATGGAAATCACCTATTTTAGAAAGGTTTTTTGAAGCAGAAGTACTTCTCTGTATAGAACAGAGGCATCAAGTCCTGAAAAGGAGTAAAATATGTTAATTGAGTGAACTTTCCCACAAGTCAACTGAAGTTTTATTTATTCTCCCTTCAATTCACAGGAGAGACTAATGTTTAAAACCTACATTCCTTAAAATGAAGGGAAAAAATCTGCTACAAAAATACCCACCCAGACACTATTGTTAAAAATATATAAACACTGAAAACTAAAACTAAGACTAGAGCTGGAGCCTACATATTTAGATTTGGGAAGCGATACCCACAGTGAAGATGAGGATACCAAGGTGCTTTTTCCAGGCTGCTCCCCCACCACTACGAAGGCAGCATTGTCTCTGCTTTTATTTTCTTCACAAACAGAAAGGGTTGTATACATTTCTTTAATGGACTGGAGATGTTGAATATTTGCCTTACACTCTGCTGTGAAATCAATTGGACAAGTTTCACGTATATGTATACTTGGGATTCACTTTTTCTAATCTAGCTTCCATTCCCTTCCACAACCTGAAATATGGAGCAAACGGAATATTTTCCACTGATGTCACTGGGATTTGGAGAACAAGTCATCAAAACGAGCAAGTTTCTCCACAGTAGAAGCAGCAGCTCCGTTAATTATTTACTCAATTCTAAGTCAACCTACCTTCACACCTCCCACTTACTTTAATTTAAATTTAGTAGCTTGCCTTCACTGGTTTCCTGCACTCAAAAGAGCTGAGCTATTTACTGAAGCACTCTCTTTGACAGAAATTCCAAATAGCAAACAAATCCTCACCGTCTTAAATTCAGTGGCAAAGGCACGTGGGCAGTGTATGAGTTGCCAGCAGTAATTTATCCACATCACACCTCTTAGTCTACCATTATTCCTAACTTTCATCATTCACTGTATAGTCAGAGCGTAGTTATCAAAAGTAATCACAGAACCACAGAATTGTAGGGGTCAGAAGATGAGCTCCAGAGAGCATCAAGTTCAACCTCCAAATAAGCTTATTTACTTTCTGAACTGAAATAATTAACACGTCTTTGTCCTGTTTGCATTTTTCTTTTGGAAAATGGCAGTTAGCACTGCAGAACAATGATCTACTAAACTCTTATAAGTGACTGCTTCTCAGAAGGGTAATATCCAAAACCCCCAATCACACATCCTATGCATGTGTATACATTTAAGCACAACACTAAAATAAACAAGAGCACTTGCTTCCACCAGCAGGTGGCTAGGAGGCTTGCTGTGAAACCTTCCTGCCACCAATAAATGAGCATTTTCAGTTCCAGCTGGCTGGCAGGGACTCTCCTGGCAGTACCTTCCCCTACAGCACATCTCTGTACCACATTAAACACACCCAGGCCTGGTTCCAAGTGATGCTCTGACTGCCACCCCCAGGAGGGAATCCCCACCTGCAGTTGCAGAAGTGATACTTCTTAAATCTGCTTCAGACTTTTTACCACAAAGCACGTTGCATGTCAGCATGACTCGTACGATGGAAGCAAGGCACATAGCCCTGGGTGGCTGCACACTGCAGCTCCCCTGCAGCAAAGGGGAGCCCAACATTTTTGGAGAGCAGCATTTACCTCAGCCATCTGATCACTGCCCTCTGAGATAGCTCAGCACTGACAAGTGCTACAGAGCAATCCCATGGTTTAATGCTTTACCCACAAGTGGCAAGGATGGAAAGGAGGGTTTGCAGAAGCTTTAGTCTTCTAACCTCACTAAAGGCCCTCACCCTGCGCTGGAATGGCAGCGACACATGGATGTATGCACAGAGCATCCCTGGTTGCAGAACAGCAGCTGTCCCCATATGTTGAGAAAAGGAGTAACAGAGTAGAACCAACTAGGAAGGTTATGGAATAAGGAGCCTACAACCCCATAGAGAAAGCAATTTCTGTAGCTGTGCATTACTTGGGTTCACAGAAGAAATTTTACAGGACACACAGATAATGAAAGACTTCCCTGCTTTGATCTGAAGTTAAACATACTGCTAGCACTTCAGCAACTCAAAGATGATTCTATTGCAGTTTTTAACATACTAACAAGCTCTGGAGGAAGGTTCCACAGTAACACAGTAGCATTAGTTAACTTGCCCAAGACCACATTCTAAAAAGCACAAACACTTGTTACCTCAGCTGAGGTACAGTGACAAGTTGAAAGCAAACACCGGCAGGAGGCTCAGATCAAGGCACTATGCTTGGACAGCACAGGAACACAGGAGGAGCTAAGACCAGGGGAAGGACAGATTCAACAAAACATGAGATCAAGCCAGCTCTGTTACATTTACTTCATACAGATAGCATCTATTCTGTGAACACAGGGATAGTCACGAGACTTCAGTTATTATTTACGACTATACATGTTACAAACCACAATCCCTCAACTGCTCCCTCAATAAATAAAATTTGATCAACAACTAATAATTAGGCTTAACAGTCCCATGCACTAGATTTAGGAACCTGTTTGCAACACTTTATGCCAAAGCCTCCAGTGCATTAAAGAGGAAGTTTCTTATCTTCGATTTACAATTACCTGACAACAGATCATAGACAAGAGCAAAAGAGTTGGAATGGAAATATCTACTCATCCTCTGTTTAAGCAGCTACTACAAAAAGCCATGCGATGGTTTTGGACTCTGTCCAACTACCATTCATCCCTACAGGAATCTTTCTGTTACTCCCATAAAAGTATAGACCCTTTTAAATCACAAAATGGTTCAGGGCCATCATTCACAGCCTACAAAGATCTCAGCCACTGCCTTGCCACTGATGACCTACTAAATGACAAGAGAAATTTATGATATTGTTCTTTCTCTCTAAATAAACTTTCCTGTCACCTCAGCAATTCATCCCTCCCCTGTCATTAACTATCAGCTGGTAAAGTAAGCTAGAACTAAGTTGTTTTAGGAAATTCAGGCATATTATTCCCTGTAGTTCACCACCTCATTATCCTTGTCTTACCCTTGACCCTAAATGTATGGCTTTGTTCTTTCCTACCACATAACTCTGCCTTATTCATTTTACTGATATTTCTTTGCCCTCCTTAACATAACTCATTTGTCCTTGATTTTGCAGATGTGCCCTGCATGATCTCACTTCAAGCACCACTCAGCCCAGTGATTCTTCCAGCAATAAACATACAACCTTTCAGATAAATTAGCAAGTCTGCTTACAACGCTTTTATTTCATAAAGCACTTGTGCTTTAAACTTGACTATAAAGCAAAAGATCAAAATAACTAAAAGAATTGTTTTTATTCTCTCATCTACACTAAACTTCATCTATCCCATTACCACAAAATTATCTCAGTCCTCGACACCCAGTCTTCACATCTTATAGACAAGGGTACCAACAGGGTACCTGCTGTTTTTCCTCAGCCTCACCTCCACCTAGTACAGGTAGAAAAGCACAGTGCTGTAGATGCCTATGTTGGGGACAACATATCTACCCAAAAATGTGAAACAAAGCATTTCCTCTATGAAGGCAGGCATGTCAAGCCTCCTCCATATGCAGGAGAGGACAACAGTCCCAGTTGGCATCCATATCCTTTTGCCTGCCAGAGCACCCAACTGAACCATCCTCTTGCTAGTAGATGCCTGCTCCAGCTGCCTGCTTAGTTTACTGCTGTGATGCTACTCCACGAAAAGTCATAAAGGTCCACTCAGAGCTTTTTTTTTTTCCTCCCAGTATTTTGCTAGCCTCCTGCAGTTCCAGGTTTTCCTGATAACCCACTGCCAGCAGTTATTCCTCAGTTACCATGACACCCACTAATATGCAAGACTCAAGCCTAAGAACAGTAAACAGTCAAGCCACACAAGACCACGGGCAAGTTGTCAAGCAGATAATGATGAAAAAAAAGCATAGAGAGGCTCTCTGATTAATGTAAATCAGCATTACTTCATTCAAATCAGAATTACAAATCTCACTGTGACTCAGTAAGTAACTTCCAGGATCAGAGAACCTTACCTGCAATTCACAGTAATGTTTTGCTATAGATACCCTTTTGCCTGCACAGAACCATTTCAAGCAGCACAAATAAGAGTGCAATTGATTCTGAATATATGCCTAAAGATACTCTTTTTTTGCCTCCCGTTGCTATGCTACTCACAGTGAAACATCTTAGCACACCTATTTTCAAAAACCTTCAGGCAACTAGCAGCAGTAACAGACAAATTAAAACAATACTGCACTGTGACCATAGGTCACACTATGAAGCTGATCATCACAATGAAGCATTAGTGAGCTACCAGGTAAAATACCTTTGCTCAGTGTTCTAGCCTTTTCTTTCTGGTTTCTCAGTCTCACTACAAACAGCCTGACTCCTACAAGCATTGGGGACCTTTAAAGATAGTCCTGAAGCCCCTGTGCTGAACAAGATTCTGCTGAGAACAGACCCACAGAAGTAATCAGCACAGGGATGCAGTCAAATCCCTGTTAGGCTCTTCATTAGACTAACACAAAAGCAGGTTTTTGAAAAAAAAAAACAAAAAAAACAAAAACCCAACATCAAGAAGGCAAAAAAAACCAATAACAACAAAAAAGCCCAAGAAAAACACCAACTGCAAAACAAAGAAATTTTTTCATAAATCTTTCTTCAATAGTTAAATGAAATCACTGCTTCTACTCCAACAGGCTGTCCTAAGAGCTGTCTCCAAGGCATCTGCTGTTTCCCTTAAAACCACACAAGGTCAGTGCAGAAAAGCTGCAGGTCTAATACAAACATCAGCAGACTGAAAATAATTTTACAGAGCCTAGTTAAGCTAAGACACTGTCTTCCCCTAGAGACTCAGGCACCAGCACCACAGCCTTTTTTCCCCCAGACAGGAGCCCTTAAGTAACCAGCCTTGTTTTCCTTCACATAGGTATCTCAAGGTACAGAATATAGGGAACCAGAAGCAAAAAGCTGTGGCACTACTGCTTGAAGACTACAGCACAAAACAACTACACTGCAGCAACATTTACCATACGTAAAAACTCAACACATTAATCCACTCCTAAAGCTGTATTGAAATGATGACCTCGATGAGGGCATCGAGTGCACCCTCAGTAAATTCACAGATGACACCAAATTGGCTGGAAGTGTGGATCTACCTGGGGGTAGCGAGGCCCTACAGAGAGATCTGGACAGGCTGGAGAGCTGGGCTGGAGCCAATGGGATGAGTTTCAACAAGGCCAAATGCCGGGTCCTGCACTTCGGCCACAACAACCCCAGGCGACGCTACAGGCTTGGGGCGGTGTGGCTGGAGGACTGCGTAGAGGAAATGGACCTGGGGGTATTGATTGATGCTCGGCTGAACATGAGCCGACAGTGTGCCCAGGTGGCCAAGAAGGCCAATGGCATCCTGGCTTGCATCAGAAACAGTGTTGCAAGCAGGAGCAGAGAGGTGATTGTTCCCCTATATTCAGCACTCGTGAGGCCGCACCTCGAGTACTGTGTCCAGTTTTGGGCCCCTCACTGCAAGAAAGATATTGAGGCCCTGGAACGTGTTCAAAGAAGGGCAACAAAGCTGGTGAGGGGTCTGGAACACAGGCCATATGAGGAGAGGCTGAAGGAGCTGGGAATGTTCAGCCTGGAGAAGAGGAGGCTCAGGGGAGACCTCATTGCTCTCTATAACTTCCTGAAGGGAGGTTGTAGTGAGCTGGGGGTCGGCCTCTTCTCTCGTGTCATTAGTGATAGGACCAGGGGGAATGGTTTCAAGCTACGCCAGGGGAGATTCAGGCTGGACATGAGGAAGTATTACTTTTCAGAAAGGGTGGTCAGGCACTGGAATGGACTGCCCAGGGAGGTGGTGGAATCACCGAGCCTGGGGGTGTTCAAGGAAAGACTGGATGTTGCGTTGAGGGACATGGTTTAGTAGGAGCTATTGGGAATGGGTGAACGGTTGGACTGGGTGATCTTTTAGGTCTTTTCCAACCTTAGTGATTCTATGAAATGCTGCTGAGGCTGATACATACAAGGACTGCCCATGCAAGTGACTGCGATTTGGCCCTGGAGGAGGGCAATTGGAAGGTGAATAGATAAAGTTTCAGCACCTTTATAGCCAGACTAAAGACTATGTTTGTGGCTGATGAGAAAGCAGAAGTGTGAGGCTCCAAGTATTCAATGTTGCTATGTTTGGCAAGAATTTCTCCCTCAGTTTGACCTGAAATGCAGAAATCTTTGGTATTTCAGTTCCAGTTTCTCCTTACACAGAGGCTAGTAATACGCTAGTAATTACAGCCATTAGTAACAAAGTTTAAGTAATGAAATTCAAATTTTTGGGAGCTATTCTGGAATAGAATTTAGGGCTTCACTGGTGAAAACTCCTAGCACTAACTCTGCTACACTTTTGATAATAGAATTGTTAGATATACTTTTAATACTGCTTTCTGTATAAAATTGATAGACAAGGTAATCTATCTCAAGTAAAAAAAAAAAAAAAGAGATAAATTAGGAAAAAAACAAGTAGAAAAATATGTCACTGAACATAGTTTTTGAAGTTCAGTATCTCAATGCTGCCCACAACAACTACCTATCACACGAAGAGCAAGACGTCTTACATTAGGTTTTACAGCTACATAACAATAACAACTCCTTCTTGGTTCCCGCAGTTATAATGAAGCATCAGAGCTAATCTGACTACCAACTTCAGGTACTTAGCCACAAATTCCCACTTAATCTGTACATTTCAAACAGTATTTAAGCAATCAGATTTTAAGGAGAAACTATTCTTATTATATCAACTTAAACACAAAAATATTCATAGTCCTTCCTATGCATGCCAAAGTTGAGCTCAGCAGCCACACTGCTGAAATAATTTGTAATCCTCAGTGTGTTATTCGCTTGTATTGCCTGATTAATTATACTAAAAAGAGAAATAAGATGAAGAAGTGGAATGCTTCAAGTTCTGTTGATGTAGATAAACTTTCAAGGACAGATTTCAGAAGCATACACAAACATGGAATATTTCTGAAACAAGTATGTAACTCAGCAGGTTTCAGAAAATACTCAGCGACTTTCCCAAAAGCATAACAAAAAAGCATCTCGTTCTACATATGGAATATGTGCTCTGAAATAGAAGTAGAGGTGAAAATAAAACTCAGATCCAAATTACACAGAACAGATTTGAATGTGATGGCACAAAACCTCTCCCACGCTCAAGAGGCTCAGCCTGAATACCAAGTGCACATAGCAGTCAGCAGTGCTTAAAAACCAGGTGATCAGCAGGAGACAATGAACCAACTTTGAGTTAAAGTCCAGAAATACATGGTCTCTCATCTTAGCATTAGATCAAGTCACGTCCAGCTTTACAGCAGTAGCAAAACTACTAAGCTCCCTATGACACCACAAGAAATATTTGATTGCCATTTAAATGGATGAAGTCCTAGCCATATCAAGGTAAATATGACTGCTACCAACTGTTTAGGAGCCCCTATCCCTGCTTTAACAACAGTTTAACAGAAATGTCTGACTGAAACAATTGAGAAAGTATGCAACACAACCTGTCTGCACACTAGATGCAACACTAGGCTGGACACGGTACATTCCTGCTTCCTCGGCCACTCATTCCCAGCATTGCCACAATTACATACAGAGAAGTGCTGCAGGAGAACAGCTGTGGTCAGCTGGCTGGGCTTAAAAACTAACCTCCTGAGAAGGGTTTCTGTTCCAGCTTTTATTAAGAGAAGTGTCATACAGGGGGTAGCAGGTGACACCACAGCTCCCAAAGCCAGTATGCTGCCACCCTGGTGATCCATCTTCAGCGATGGCATGGGGCAAAGCCAAGCCTGCATTTCTGAAACCACTGCCCAGCCAACAGGAAACACTAGGAAAAACCTGACTGATCTAAATAGACCCCAGAACCTGAGATGTCAAAGATCTTTTTCAACCACTTTTCCATTCCCAATTGAAAAGTCAAACCCCAGTATAACACTGTAATGCAATGGAAAGCATAGCAGCAACCTCAGTGCAACAATCATAGACACAGAAACAAAGGATAAAAGAAATCCACTGACCCTTAGAAGGCCTCAGGTACACAACAAACTCCAACAACACACCCTTACCTTCATTGTCAACACTTAAATGAGGTCTGGGAAAGGGCGGATCCCAGTTCCACCTCTTCTGGTCATTGTATACACTTAAGCTCCCCTGAGTCAGCCCTGCTTTCCCACCAGGTGCTCCATCACTGGTTCAGGCCATGGCTTAGCATTTCTGCTATACCTACTGACTGTTTTTTTACCCTTCCTAGAGAACAGTTCTCTAGGAAGATCAGAGCAAATGACAGCTTTTTTTATTGGCAGGAGAAAAAACAAATCCTCAGAAGGCTGTACTCTGTCTAGCAGGAGCCCTAGGTTTTTGCATGCAGCATCACAAACACCAAATCAAGGGGTTGTCCATGCTGCAAGTCAAGCTCTCCAAAGGGAGCAATGCAGAGGTGCGCCTGGCTGCAGGTTGAGCTCAAGCATGCTGCCTTTTTTTCCCTTGAAGTTTCATCCCCCTCCACAAATAATAATAATAATAAAAATCTGCTGCTAAATCAGGCACAGGTGCAGTGCCAACAGTTCCTGAAACTGGTATGAACTCTTAGTTCTATCAACTGTTTTCAGCTTTGCATCATTTAGGTATGCTCCAGGGAGGCCTGATAAGCATAGTGCTGAACATGTCTGCAAAGTCTGAGAACTCATGGCTCCTAGCACTGTTAATATTCATGCAGCTGATGTAGCATTTTAACTCTAGTCATCTTTTGTACAAATAATGTGGGTCTTGCGGTTTCCCGCTAAATTAGAGTAAGTTTTATTACATGGTAGCCCTCTGAGTAGCACTGAGTATGATAATTAAGGAGGCTTTCTGGCTGAGGGATTTTTGTCTGTTTAGTTGTTTCCTAGCACTGCTTCTGTAAGGGGTAATTCCTGCAAAACAACATGTGTAGCCTCATTGCATTGCTTAATGAAAACAGCAAAGAAGCTGACCTCACCAGAGCTGCAGAAGACACATTATGTTATCTTGTTTTTGTTTTTCTTTCTTCCAAACTTATTTCGAAGTTCAAGCCCACCATAATAGCTGAGCTACAATAAATATTTGACTCACAAGTGCTAGAAGGCAATTCTTCCTAATTCCCTCTAACAATTACATAAATCTGAATGACAGGCTATTTAATCTCAGTAATGGTTAACAGTCTCTGATTACAACAGTTAATTTTACCCAAAAGAATAGCAACTACTAGTCAAGAAAGCTGTGGTAAAACCTTGCTAATGAAAAACACGTTTAAAAATAGCGTGGCTAGAAGATTTCTATAAACCAGTTCATTTTTCCCTGATGAGTGTATTTTACTTCTATCATGATGAGACCGCTAAGAAAACCCAAGTATATGTAAACCCTGAAAATTTCTCAAAACTGCTTTGGAATATCCTGGGTCTCTTTCAAGTAACAGGGACTCCTCCTCACTTCAACAAGAAACCGTTTTCACAACAGCTTCTTTAATTAAAACTGTTAAAGCACTTTATGTTGTAAGATATATCCTGTACAGAACAAAAACACTGGCTCTGAAAGTGGTGGTGACCTACAAAATTAGAGTCCTCTCAGGGAGCCTACTTCACTCTTACAGTACTGGTAGATGTTATGTCACTGGCCTACAGCAGCAGTACAGCATGAAGAAAGACCCAGCCCACAACAGTCAGTCTGGCTCTTGAGATAGCATCTGTTTGTTCTGGATTTGAAAAGAAAGTTAGGGAATTTGCAGTATGATGCCAGGCTCTCAGATACAAATGCTTTCAATGTTTAGTGCTCCTGTGTGCTGAATCTCTCTGTTTCTCATCACTTTTAGACTTAAAATGACATGGACTTACATATAGTCAACAAATATACAGATACATAGTTGACAAGCAAACAGTAAAGTTAAGCTGGTCTTTAGAGAGCGTATAGCTGGAAAGATTATTACATTACAGAAAAATAAACAGAAAAGAATAGAAAAGCTTACCTGCATCTCAAGCTCACAGAAAAAGACTCCCAGAGGAACGATCTCCAGAAAGAGATCCTTCCTCAGTGGCAGTCAGCCCTTAAGTGGGGTGTAGGACAAGTGCACCCAGGCTCTATCCCTTCCAGTCACTCAGCTGAATTGCCTTCACCTGTGCTCCCATTGCTGACTCATTGCTTGCCTCAGGTGATCAATTAGAGGTTCAGGCCATGATTCAACAGCTCTCGTACAACTTATCTAATGAGAAAACACATTTTCTAAAGGATGACAGGCAGTGTAGCACTATGCTTTAAACCCACAATGCAGTATTTATTTTTTATCATATAGTTTAATGTTTTCCTTTTAAATCATTGCTCATTTATTGGCAAATTATCACAAAGAGCACTGTCAACGGTATAAAATGTTAACCTTTCCTATCTTTCCATTGCTCCTGGGGGCCAGAATAGCTGAGATCAAAGCTGAAACTAACCAAGAAATGGTAGAAGCATGTCTGTCAAACCACAGTTATTATTTAGGATTGCACTGCTAAGAATTGGCAATGTCACTCTTTTTTCACAAGGCTTGCTGAATCTATATAGCTTTTACATTGTATTGTACAAATCCATGTAAGAGCAACATCTTGACTTCTTAGTGCACAGTTAGATTTCATAAAATTTGTTCTTTTTTTTTCCTCTTAGTCTCTCACACTTATGCTGCACTGCTGCGAAATTGAGTTAAATTAAAATCTGCTTACTCCAGAGTGCACCTACAGAAACTTCATTATATTTTACTCAGTCACAGGAAGGTTTGATTTGCTTAGATACAGGAAATTAAGAACACACTGTCAAGTAAAAGAACAACACAGGAAACAAGTTATTAACCAAAAAGTATGCTAATTAATTGAAATATAGTTCTAGGCTTAGATTCACATGGCAGTAACGTTGATTGTAAAATGTAATCTCAGAAAAGCCCAGAGCCTAGATTTTGATGAGATGCTGTTACCACTCTGTGGTAGTGCCGATAGCCTAATTCAAATAAATTGAAAGCTGTCTCTCTCTTAGGCAAGCTTTGGGAAAGTGCCTTTACCTCTTTTCCACTAACTTCATTAGGTTGGAGGATAAGGTGCTGATTGCCTAAAACATCAGTGTGCAGTTTTATGGCCATATAATTGAAATCCAAAGTAGAAACTTTAATTGATCAGAATATTGTGTTGCCTTTTGCAGTCAGTGCTTGGTTCTCCTACTTAACAGAATATAGAAGTCTTTTTCTTCCTACAATTGTCTTTTTCATGTTTGTGCAAAGATTTTTTTTCTTTTTTTTTTTTTTTCAGGAGCAGATGTACAGAATAACCATTCTGTAACACATACTTCTAGGGAGAAAATGTTGATAGCCAAAGTAATGTGACTGATCAAAATGTTAATTACACTGGAGAGCAGGACAGTGTCAGAAATAAAAATAAAGTGTAAGCATTCAAATGTAAGTCAAAACACAAATCTTAAAGTTTGGGGAGCTACCTCTGGTGATGGAGACAAGAAATGAAGTTTGTGACAATTCTGGCTCTGCTACAGCTTCAGAGTATTCAACACTAAGATCGATCTGTAACAGAAAATATTATTCTTGCTGAAAATAAGTTTCCACTGAAGTTTCCAATGAAGTGCTGTTTAACGGTATCATAAATCATTTAAATATTACAACGGTGATTCATTAGGATGTGCTCCCACCAAACCTGCTTTGCTTAGCAGGACAGTTAAACTACCACAGCTAAATATAGATTATAAAGAAAAGGTGCTAACACTTTCAAGCACGTACTTAGACAAACACTATAAATAGCCTACCATGTTGTCAGCTAGTACGTGACAGAGGCATGGAATGGATGCTCTCCCACGGGAATTTTCTGTGCTCCCTCTGTGGCTTTTCTGGGAGCAGCTGCTCTTAGGGAGATATCTGAATGTTCTTTTTATTGTTACTAATTTCAGACCCAGTAGCAGCAAGAAAAGGCTTGCTAGCAGTGAGAAACTGAGCAGGCTGCTCAGTACAGTTTTGCGAGTGTGCTGATTTGCAGTGTCATTGGGTGTGTCAGCAGTAGGGACAGAGTTACATCCAGGTTTCACACTGGAGAGCTGAACCTGCAATGTTACATAGCTCAAGTTAAACTGAAGCTCTGTTATAAACATTTCACAAACCTTGGGTGTTTTTCTCTAATGGGCTTTCAAACAGTTTGACGTGCATAGCACAACAGTAAAGAAAGACCCCAGCAACACTCCTGTACTACAAGCCAACCAAAATATCAATACGTAGCACACTTATGCCAGATGAGTTTTTCTGGAGTTATACTTGCATGGGGCTCTGGCCTGACATGCAGAAACAATTAATCCTATCATGAAAACTAGTGTATTTATATAGGCAGTCCTCAGCTAGCCTTTTCACTGATCTCATCTTTCTTTTATTTTGTGGGTTACTCCTGTCATTTATAACAGAAGAAGTGGATATGGAGAAAGAAAATGAAGGGAGGAAAAAAAAGAGGTCTTACACTTGATCAGTTCAGAGAGTATCCAAAATGAGGCCATCTTCTGAGTCAGGATAAGAATTCACAAACCCTCTCTAAATACAACACTACTGCTAATCTATGATATTACCACTATGAAGTTTATAAACAGATGTCTGCATCAAAGGATGGTGTTGTCACCAAGACCTTTGGTTTGAGACTGAAATTCCCTGCTGATGAGAGCATCTGTGCTATCAGATCTCTGCGTTGGCACCATCACAGCATCTTCTTTTATCTTTACTTACTATCTTTACTTATAATCTGATCCTGGCTCTGCATAGTTATTTGCTAAACTTTCACTGCTGTTGGTTACAGTAAATGTAGTCTTCTTTTGCCCAAGCAGGGAGGAGGCTTGGGAAACAAGCTCCTGTTATTTGGCTACATCTGTGAAAATCAACCTTATCTATCTTGGAAACTTCTCTTTCTCAGACCTCTACTCCCAGATCTGCTACTAAGAAGCACTGTTGAATGTTGGGCTATTACAGCTCTTGAAAACAACATCTTGGATAGCTTTTTTGTTGTTGTTGTTGTTGTTTTTTCTTTACCTGTTCCTTTTACTGGAACAGGAAATGTACATTTTAGCTTTGCCTGAGCTTGGTATCAGCACAGCGCAAGCCACTAGGATATAGCTACCTGTAAATAGTTGGGGAAATAGTCTTGAAAAAGTAAACAACAATGAGTTTAAATTACATTAGTCAAAATGGATTATACCTTGTAGATAAGGCCTCTTGCAGCAGTAGTTTCCCATACAAAGATATCCTGTATACTTTATCTTCAAACAGCATTTGAAGCTTACATAGAATCCAATAAAACCAGAAATATGGGCAAACGCATCAGGTTAAAATGCTGTTATAGCACTTGAATTTACTCCGTTTGTTTTGTTATTTCACCTTACTATTTGTGCCATTTTAGAGCTAACATAGTATAACACAAGGTTGGCTTTGCTCTTCAATATATTTTTTGCAGATTTGTTACTAAGATGTATGTTCTACCTCTCCTAGCTAACTCAATGTTTTCAGATCATCATGTCATTTTTTTTTCTGTGCCTTTTAGCATATAATATTTTCGGTTACCAGGTTCACGTGGCATTTTTGATTTATTTCAGTGAAATTTTTCTTAGGTGCCTTTTAAGCAGAATAAAAAAATTGATAGATTGTAGTCTCGATATTAAGCTTAATATCAACCTCTTGTACAGATAGTAGTCCATCAAGAGTAACAACATTACAGAAAGAAAACATGCTGACAGTCAGCAGGTATACAGCTTCTAGCCCAAGTGTTCATACAGTGCGTTTCTAGCTCCATCATTACTACATGCATGGTAAAGTTTAGCATTCTCACTGGATTATATGTTAGAAACACTACAGTTCAGCTCAAAACTGTTCAGTATTTTATTTTAAAAATAAATTTCATTGAAACTGTATGTGCGACAGCACTAGAGTCTGGCACACAACAGAATCAGTCTCGCTGTTTAGTTCTGCCAGAAAACTGATCTGCAGTACAATTGCTATTTTTATCCCTACTTTCGAAATAGAGTCAATCATGACAACATTCCAATGACAGGCTGGGTGCTGAACCATTCTAATCTGTGACTAATAAAAAATCTTAACATCTTCATTAAATCCAGTCTCATCTCCATCATTACTGCTGGCAGAGTAGCATTCTTCTGTTTCTTCAGTGAGGCATCTGTGATGATCAGATGGCCAACTTCTTCCTTTGTGTCACTCGCAGGCCTTTTCTTCCCTTCCAATTTATTCTCAATGTCCCAGATGTGTTTAATCTAGGAGTTATTTTGAAGGGCAGAGGGAGAACACTGCAACAAAGCCAGGAGAACAAGTGAGGCTTTGTGACAGAGGCAAGAATCACAGAATCATTAGGTTTGGAAAAGAGCTCTAAGTTCACCTAGCCCAAACATCAGCCCACCACCACCGTACCCGCTGACCACCTCCCTCACTGCCCCATCCACGTGGTTCTTGTATGCCTCCAGGGATGATGACTCCATCACCTCCCTGGGCAGCCTGTTCCAGTGCCTCACCACTCTTTCTGAGAAGAAATTTTTTCTTAATATCCTACTCAAACTTCCCCTGATGCAACTTAAGGCTGTTCTCTCTCACCCTATCACTGATACCCAGGAGAAGATGCTGAACCCCACCTCGCCACATCCTCCTTTTAGGTAGTCACAGAGAGTGATGAGGCCTCCCTTGAACTTGTTCTTCTTCAGACCAAACAATCCCAGTTCCCTCAGCTGCTCCTCAGAAGACTTGTGCTCCAGACCCTTCACAGGTTTGCTGCCCTTCTCTGGACACGTTCCAAGACCTTGCTGTTTCCCTTGCAGCGAGGGGCCCAAAACGCAGCAAACGTTCCTGGTGCTAGCTAACACCTTTGCTGATCATGAAGTGCTGCCTCCCGCTTGAGCCACTCTTGAGATGCTGTGGCTCTCACCTCCCTGCTCTGCAGATTGAAATTCTGCCAGCATCCCATCCTTGGCACCGCGCCCAAAGTCAGCGCTGAGACCAATGCTAGCGTGACTGGTAACAGCTTTAAAATGAGGAGGAAAAAAAACACCAGAGAGCAGTTTGGAGACTCAGATAAGCTCAGCCATCTGTTTGTAATACACAGGGAGAGAAAAATCAGGTAAACAAGGTTATGGCAAGGGATAAAGAAACATCCAGCACAAGATGATGGGGAGTCAGAAGCAGCTGCTGAAGCGGAGGAGCAGATGGGAAGAAGATAGCTGGCAACTGGAAGCCATTTAGCGCGATGAGATGGCCTCTGGCCTGGCTGGCTCAGAGGGCAGAGCAGCGTCTGCCCACACAGCCCCGTGGACAGACTGACATGGCACACATCAGCACACAGAGAGTGGGGAATGCCAGAGGTGAGTAACATAGCCGATGTGGATTTTGCTCTTCTTTTAGGATAACAACATGACCAAGCAATGCTTTTTTTTTTTTTTTCCCCCACATGCTGTGAGCCTTTCTGGTGCACAGCCACCTCACACACTGAAGGAGTAGTTATTAAATGCTTTTATTTTTTGCTACCTTGCATAACACGTACTAAGTGGACTTATTAAGGTCTCATATAACGACCACCCTGTCAAAGATGTCAGACACTGCCCGTCATCGCTATTTTGTTTTAAGATCTAGGAGGGCAGAGCACGTGCAAGCATTGCTCCGATGAGAACTGAGAACTCGGTGTGCGACACGCAGAGCACCTACAGTTGTCACGGAGCCCAAGCAGCAGAATGCGCTGCTGGGGTCGGGTGCGCTGCTCCTCTCTGCAGCCGCCTTCAGCCGGGGGGCCTATGGCGAAGGGGAGACCGCTCGGGGTGCGGGCGAGCAGCCACAGGGACTTAATGGCAGCACGGCGCGCCTGAAGGGGCTACCCCTGACCGCCCCGCATCCCGACGGTGCGGACATGCGCTCAGTCACGCACCCGAGCTGCGGCTTCCCGCTGAGCGGCATGCTCGGCAGCCCCCGGGCGCGCGTCCCCAGGTCCCGCGACGGCACCTCGGCGACCTTCAGGCCGTCGCCATAGCAGCGCCAACGCGCGGCCCTCCCCGGCGGCGGGGCGGGAGCACGCGCACGTGCGCTCGGGCAAGGGCTTCGCGCCGTCTCCGCCCACCGCGCCGAGCTCTCCGTCGCTCCGCCCCGCGCGGCGGGAAGGGGCGTTGCCATCCCGCGCGCAGCCGCCGTCGGCCCTCCCCCCCGGCGCGGCGCCGCCTCCTTGTCCCGGGCTGAACCGTGCCGCCGCGGAGCTACCTGCTCGGCTCCACCTTGCCCTTCGCGCGCGTCATCGCCCCGCGCCGCCACGGGGAGAGGGCGGGGCGTGTTGCCGGGTTACGGCTGTCATCCGCGCGCGCCGCCGCGCTGCTCGCTCGCGCTCTGTCTCTCTCTCTCCCTCGCTCTCTCTCTTTCTCGCCCGCCCTCCCCGCCCTCTCTCGCCGCCGCCGCCGCGAGGAGCGGACCCCGGGGAGCCCCCCCGCGCCGCCCCCACATGCCGCAGAGCGCAGCGGCCGCGGCGCCGCGCCCCGCCGCCCGGCTGGGCCTCTAGCGGCCCCCCCGCCGCTGCAGCCGGGCCCAGAGTGCATGAG